>NC_036866.1:13171143-13180870 GCF_002910315.2 Salvelinus sp. IW2-2015
GAGACTCTCTGTACAGTACCTCAGGTACTGCATATGCAGTGGATTATAATTATGATTAGCAGGTTGGGGTAAGAACTACGGAGCCTCACAGTTACTGTACAGTATGAGTGATTATATACTCATAATAGCCCCTCCTGTTCTGGATCACCGAGAGGCTTCGAGAACCGGGTGTGAGTATGGCATGTTATAGCAGTGATTCATCCGCTGATATAGCAGCCCTCATTGTCATTGATGAGAACAGTACGAACGGCGTAACAGTAAGTGTACATATGAGTGATTATACTTACATGTTGGATGATACTAGAACCCGCCACAGTACTGTAGCAGTATGAGGTGATTATACTTATACATTGTTGATGAAACTAGAACCCTCACAGTACTGTACAGTATGAGTGATGTATACTATACATGTCTGATGATAACTAGAACCCTCACAGTATGTACAGTATGAGTGATTTATTATACATGGTTGATGAGAACTAGAACCCTCAGAGTACTGGTACAGTATGAGTGATTATACTATACATGTTTGATGAGAACTAGAACCCACAGTACTGTACTTAGTATGAGTGATTATACTATAACATGTTGATGAGAACTAGAACCTACAGTACTGTACGTATGAGTGATTATTACTATACATGTTGATGAGAACTAGAACGCCTCACAGTACTGTACAAGTATGAGTGATTATATATACATGTTTGATGAGAACTAGAACCTCCAGTACTGTACAGTATGAGTGATGTTATACTTATACATGTTGATGGAGTAACTAGAACCCTCACACGTACTGTACAGTATGAGTGATTAATACTTATACATTGATGGAATACTAGAAACCTCACAGTACTGTAACAGTAAATGAGTGATTTATTATACATGTTGATGAGTAACTAGAACCCCACAGTACTGTACAGTATGAGTGATTTTACTATACATGTTGATGATACTAGAACCCTCACAGTACTCTACAGTATGAGCTGAACTTATACTATAATGTTGATGATAACTAGAAACCCTCGCAAGTACTCGAGCAGTTATGAGTGTTATACATAGCATGTTGATGAAACTAGTTACCTCACAGTATCTTAACATGTTTGAGTGTCTGATTTATAACTATATGTTGAGAAACTAAGAACCCCTCCACAGTACTGCTAACAGTATGAGTGATGGTATATCATACATGTTGATGAAAACTAGAACCTCACAGTACTATGATCTAACTAGTATGAGTGATATACCATACATGTTGATGATTAACTAGAACCTCACAGTACTGTACAGTATGAGTGATTATACCTCATACATGATTAGACATGATAACTAAGGAATCCCTCACAGTACTCTACAGTATAGAGTGATTGTACTATAGCATGTTGATGAGAACGTAGAACCCTGCATCGAGTACTGTACAGTATGAGGTGATATACTATACATGTTGATGAGAATAAAAGAACCCTCAAGTACTGTACAGTATGAGTGATATATACTATACATGTTGATGAGAACTAGAACCTGCAAACCGTACTCTAACAGTCTGAGTCGACTTTATACATACATGTATAGATTGAGAATGGTTTTCATTTTTTATTGTACTGGAATTTCAGGAATTTGTTTTTTGTTTCAACTTTTCATTTTTTACAAGTAAATTACTATATGCAAAGATATAGAAAAAATAAAGGCTATTGAAGCAAATGGCTGTGTTTCTGATTCATTCTTGTTACATATACATTACTTTAGTACAGTCAATGAAGTGAAAAGGTGTTATTCTTATTCTATAATGAAACCCTGAATTATGAACTTTTCTCTTTGAAGTTTGAATGATTTTTCACATAAATCATTATGTCAAAGAGAAAAGTTCATAATTAATGTAATGCTCCCTGTTCTTAGTGCTTTTTTAGGTCAGTGTGTTATGAGTGACAATGTACGCTTTCTGAGTGAGAATTGTTGCCAGTGTTATGGTCGAACGAGCTTATTTTGAGACATGTATGAAGTGCTTTGGTGGTGAGAGGAACTGTTTGRCCAAGATGCATGTTGGTAATGCAGACTGTGTGAAGTGTTTTGAGAAAGTGGCTTCAGTATTGACCGATGCTTGTTAGCCATTGAAAAAAATCTGTGCCACCAGCCTCCTGTGGTCTGAATGGGAGAGATTGTCTTGAGAAGGGCCATGCGACTGAAACACGTCCACCTTCAACTCTCCATTCTATCTAAAGGACATATACTGCCCAGAGCCTATACATAATGCAGGTATGTTGTAGAGGTCAAACTAATCCTGCCTTGTGATTGCTTCACATGTTTTGCCATGGTAACGTGTGTTCATGATGTGTAACACTGCTGCTGTCTCCTAACTCTTAGGCCACACACACACACAGCCTCTCTATCTCTCTCACCCCATCTAAACCATGCTACTATAGCAATAAAGTTCTGCAGCTGAACGCTGTTCGTCTCTCCCTGTATAGACGGCTCAGTTGTAGCCGTGATACGACAACGCTCCATCTGTCTATGAGCCATATCATCTAGGCCTCCAGCTGCTGTTGTGTCTGCCGCTTTCAGGTGACCGAGGCTTATCTTCCCTCTGCAGAAAGGCCATCCCATCTGTAGCAACATGAGACTAATGTCTCTCTCTCTCCATCTCCCTTCCAGTCAGTCTAACCTGACAACTTCCAAAGCTAGCGATTACTCTGTGCTCTTTTCCCTTGACCCCTGTGATGTGTGTGAGATTGTGTGCGTGAGAGAGAGATGGTGTGTGTTTGGTTTATGTCCATGTGTCACGAGTCCAAGTATCAGTGGAGCAATAACCAACTAGGCTCTGGTACACTATGTGGAGTCCTGCATTAAAAATGTCCTTACTTCTACTTTATCTCAGTAACCCAGTTACGGATTTAATCAAAGGGCTTGTACTCTCGGAGTTAAATTGGATTAAAGAGGGTACAAATGACAGTTCCCCAATCAATGCTAAATGACTTATCTTCAGTCTACAACATGGAGGCATTCATTTAGCAAATAACATTAAATGCTCCGTGCTCTGTCCTAATTGGTTCCTGATTTGCTCTGAGTGGTGGAAGTGGATTCTGATTGGTCATAAGTGGGGCCTGCTGGTAGATGCTGTAGTAAGCTGGCTGTTTTGATCAAGGTGATGAGGAGTACTAGAGATATTGTAGAAGGCATGCTAATCAGCTGGTTTTCAATATGTAGCCATGTTGGGGCCAGGCGTGGGCACAGTTGCACTGAATTCAATGAGTTATTTAACGTTTCCTAGTGCCGTCTGAAGATATGAGCCACAGAATATGGGAAGGGGCAGGGGGATATTTATGAGAAGAAARTACTGGAAATGTCTCAATCATTTCTCCCCAAAAATCTCACACTATGCGATGTAATGTACCCACATGTGACTGATTTCTTTCCATTGGTGTAAGCCTACAGTGYTTTTATATCCATGGGTTTTACTAGGTAACTTGGTCATGGTGAGAGCAATRAGAAGTGATTAACAAGCACTTAAAATGTCATTTCCATGTCATACTGAGATGGGTCATGGCTTGCCGGGGAAATTCCCCAAATTATTGTTAAATCCAAAGTTCTTAAAATAACTATATCAAATGTCAACTCTGCATGTAGGCTGTAATTCCCTGGCCACAGGATGACATTTGATGTGAACGAGCCAGCCAACTAATTGAACTACAGTGACTCACTGCTTCTCTGGCCTTACTGCTTACCAGTAAGGATATTAGATTGCAGTTTTATACACCCTAAAATAACTGTCCAGTGTTTCCAGATGTCTATGACCATGCCTCCTGAATCTGACTATAAACATCTGGGTCATTGAGAAATAGGACTGTAGTTGAAAACGTAGACAATGTTTACAAGGCTCAGGTCTGGGTCAAGCTATAGTCCTGATAAAGCTGGTTTGTTCTGGTATACAGTAGTGTTGGTGTAACCTACTGCACAAGCACAGCTAATCCAATGAAACCACWTCCAGTGGGGAGCTGGGGMAGGTGACCCCACCCTGGARATACCCTTACTGACTGACCCAKGATCTGTATGATTACAGCTCTCAGCTTCATTAGGAGTGTACATCACAGATCCTTAAACATGTAAACCCTCTTATCAAGAGCAACTTACAGGAGCAATTAGGGTTACGTCCCTTGCTCAAGGGCACATCGGCAGGTGTTTCACCTCTTCGGCTCAGGGATTCAAACCAGCGACCTTTCGGTTACTGGCCCAAGGCTCTTAACCACTAGGCTACCTGCTGCCCCTACAACATTCCAGTGTGTGATGGACATCATCCTGGGGCCTCACGGGGCTCAGTGACAGGGCCTTCCCAGAGACACACAGGATGTGTCCCAAATGGCACCCTATTCCCTATGTAGTGCACTTCATTTGGCCATAGCCCTGGGATTTATTATGTCATACAGGACGTCATGTAGACAGAGGTAAAGCAGTCAGACAGGATGTCAGTGTGCATATAGACAGAGGTAAAGCAGTCACACAGGACATCATGTAGACAGAGGTAAAGCAGTCACACAGGATGTCAGTGTGCATATAGACAGAGGTAAAGCAGTCACACAGGACATCATGTAGACAGAGGTAAAGCAGTCAGACAGGACGAGGTGCTGAAGGACAACTTCAGGGTGTGATTTCTCTGGACAAGCGGGTACTACTAATACTAATTGAGAGGAGGGTGCGGAAGGGACAAACTTCAGGCGTGTTGATTTCCTGGAAGCAGTGGTACTACTTAATACTAATGTGTAGAGGAGGTGCTGTAGGGGACAACTTTCCAGGTTGATTCTCTGGACAGCGGGTTACTACTAATTACTAATGTGTAGAGGAGGTGCTGTAGGACAACTTCAGGGGTGTGATCTCTGGACAGCGGTACTACTAATCTAATGTGTAGAGGAGGTGCTGAAGGGACAACTTCAGGGTGTGATGCTTTGGACAAGCGGATTACTATTACTAATGTGTTAGAGGAGTGCTGAAGGGACAACTTCAGGGTGGTGATTTCTTCTGGACAGCGGTTACTACTATACTAAATGTGTACGAGGAGGTGCTAGGGGACAAACTTCAGGGTGTGATTCTCTGGACAGCGGGTACTAACTATACTAATGTGTAGAGGATTGGTGCTGAAGGCGACAACTTCAGGGTGTGATCTCTGCGACAGCGGGGGTACTTACTGATACTAATGTGTAGAGGAGGTTGCTGAAGGACAACTTCAGGGTGTGTTCTCTGGACAGCGCTGTACTACTAATACTATGTGTAGAGAGGTGCTGAGGGACAACTTCAAGGGTAATGGATTCTCTGACCAGCGCGGTACTACTAATTATAATTGTAGAGGAGGTGCTGAAGGGACAACTTTCAGGTGTGATCTCTGGACAGCGGCCGGGTACTACTTAAATACTAATGTGGTAGAGGAGGTGCTAAGGGACAACTTCAGCGGGTGTTCTCTGGACAGCGGGTACTACTAACTTACTAATTGTGATAGAGGAGTGCTGGAAAGGACAATTCAGGGTGTGATTCTTGGGACACAGTGACTACTAACTAATGCGTCACGTCAGATAATAAGTCTCAGAGCTAACAAGTGTTGCAGGGGCTCCGTGCATAGTTCTCCCTAGAAAGTGAGACATCACCAGGTCACAGATAGTGTGTATTTGGAGTTGTCTTTCTTAAACACTCAGTCACTGTACTACAAACAATCCAAGTCGAACATAACATTTTAAAGAAGATAATATATAATATACTATGAGACAATATGGAGAGGAAACACTCAATATGTCTTCTTAATCGTGCATGCAGAGAGGAGTTCCCCCCGTGTTATGAATTTTTTACATGCCAAGGAGACCCATTACATCTCCAGTGCATCAAAGACATTCACCAGTCATTGTGACTGGCACATTGAAATATTAAGGGCCTGTTCTGTCAGTCAGCTTAATTATAACATTAGCAGATCTTTCTTAGGAAGCTGACCAGAGTTAATATCAATGACAATTGAAAGCGTGAACATAACGAGTGAATTGAGAGTTATGCGTCAAGTCAACTTTGATTACTTCTACCTGCCATGAAATAAATTAAAGCCAGATATTCAGCACCAAACATTAATGAAATTGTAACTGTATATACTTTACTAGTCTTGGGAAACATTAGGTCCAGTCATTTAGCATGACATTGACATTCAGCTTTGAGTGTTTTCAGATCAAGGGACAGATGTAGTTGAATAAAGCTCCTCTTCAATCATTAGAGCTTGTAATGCAGAACGTCATGAATACATCAGGGAGAAAGAGTGTAGATTCACGCGCAGGGGCGCGGGGCAGGTGTTATTTCGCCTTCGCAGAAAGCAAGAATCGTGTGTCACAGCAGGCAATGGTGATACACCAAGTAGCAAACAGGCAGGTGAATCCAAAAACTAGGACTGAAGTTATTAACTGGTTCTCACAAACAAGCTGGGAAACGGTCTTAGTAGAGTCAAAAACGACAATACCTCACAAGGGCACAAACAGAAATGAACTGAACTTAAATAGGAGCTGAATAAGGAGCTGATGAGACCAGGTTGAATCAATGAACAAAAAATGTATGACAGGCAACGTTCAAGAACACAAAGAAACAGAACATAAGAGTTGACTAAGAAAATAAATACGAACCTTACACAGAATTAACATGTTGATGATTACTGTATACATGATGATTTGCAACACCCTTGGATGTAATATCTCATACAAGGACTGACGTTCAAGCCTCTCAAAAAATAGCCCTTATCTTTCGACTGGGTATGAGTTAACTGAGGCAAATTTAAAAACAAGGGTTGAACCTTTTACTGGGTGTTCAGGAGCCAATAAGACTTGGGAACCACCAGAGCTGTTGCATTAATAAGATTAGGACTGCAACACATTCAGGCATGACCACACCTATCACTTCCAAAAGGCTGTCGTCTCTGCTGTGTCTATACTGTAGTCTCTGCTGTAGTCTCTGCTGTATCTCTGCTAGTCGGTCTATACTGTGGTCTATTACTGTAGTCTCTGCTGTAGTCTATACTGTATCTCTGCTGTAGGTCTCTGCTGTAGTCATATTACTGTTATAGTCTCTACTGTAGTCTATACTGTAGTCTATACTAATAGGGTCTCTGCTGTAGTCTATACTTAGTCCTCTGGCTGTAGTCTATTACTGTAGTCTATACTGTATATCTATCTGTTGGTCTCTGCTTAGTCTATACTGGTGGTCCTGCTGTAAGGTCTCTGCTGTAAGCTCTCTGCTGAGTCTATATGTTAGTTCTATACTGTAGTCTCCTGCTGTAGTCATTATTACTGTAGTCTCTACTGTAGTCTATGCTGTAGTCTCTTGCTGTAGTCTCTGCTGCTAGTCTCTGCTGTAGTCTATACTGTAGTCATATACTGTGGTCTTCTGCTGTAGTTCTTCTGCTGTAGTCTCTGCTGTAGTCTTGCTTAGGTTCTTTGGCTGTAGTCTCTGCTGTTAGGTCTCTGCTGAGTCTATTACTGTGGTCTATAATGTGGTCTATGCTGTAGTCTATCTGTAGTCTTACTGTTAGGTCTGCTGTAGTGTCTGCTTGTTACTTATCTGCTGTGTAGTCTATACTGTCGGTCTTTATACTGTAGTCTCTGCTGTAGTCATTACGGTAGCTCTGTAGTCTCTCTGTAGTCTCTGCTGTAGGTCTAACTGTAGTCTCTACTGTAGTCTCTTGCTGTAATCTCTTTGCTGTTAGTCTATACTGTAGTCTCGCTGTAGGTCTCTGCTGTAGTCTCTGCTGTGTCTCTTCCCATAGTCTCTACTGTAGTCTCTGCTGTAGTCCTCTGCTAGTCTCGCTTTACTAGTCTAACTGTAGTCTCTACTGTAGTCTCTGGCCTGTAATCTCTGCTGTAGTCTATAATGTAGTCTCTGTTTGTAGTCTCTGTTGTAGTCTTCTGCTGTAGTCTCTGCTGTAGTCTCGCTTGTAGTCTATACTTGTAGTCTCTCTGTAGTCTCTCTGCTGTAGTTCTCTACTGTAGTCTCTACTGTAGTCTCGCCTGTAATCTCTGCTGTATAGTCATATTACTGTAGTTCGTCTGCTGTAGTCCCTCTGCTGTAGGTCTCTGCTGGAGTCTCTCCTGTAGTTTCTCCTGTAGTCTCTACTGTAGTCTCTGCTGTTAGTTCTATACTGGTAGTCTATACTGTAGTCTCTGCCTGTAGTCTTTGCTGTAGTCTCTGACTGTAGTTCTGCTGTAGTCTCTGCTGTAGTCTATACTGTAGTCCTGCTGTAGTCTTATTGCTGTAGTCTATGCTGTAGTCTCTTCGTTAGTCTCTGCTGTAGTCTATGCTGTAGTCTATGCTGTAGTCTATGCTGTAGTCTCTGCTGTAGTTTCTCTGCTGTAGTCTCTTGCTGTAGTCTCTGCTGTAGTCTCTACTTTGGCTTTGGCCCATACAGGGAGTGTGTTCTGAAATGGCACCCTATTCCCTGTAACAATTTTGACTAAGAGGCATGTGGGCCTTCTTTTAGTGCACCTCTAAAAGGAGATTAGGGGGCCATTTGGGACACAACCAGGGATTCAAACAGCATTAATGACATAGAGAAGAACCAGAGTGGTTGTTATGGTAGGTGACCCAATGCTACATGTATGTAAGTTGGTTTGATGTGCTTGCTTACCTCTGTCTACATGCACACTGACTCCTGTCTGACTGCTTTACTCTGTTCTACCTGATGTCCTGTATGGACTTACTTTACCCTCTGTCTTACATGCACACTGACATCCTGTCTGACTGCTTTAACTCTTGTCTACATGATGGTCCTGTATGACTACTTTACCTCTGTCTACATGCACCACTGACATCCTGTCTACTGTGTACCTCGTGTCTTTACATGATGTCCTGTATGACTACTTACCTCTGTCTACATGCACACTGACATCCTGTACTGACTGCCTTACCTCTGTCTACATGATGTCACCTGTATACGTAATTTACCTCTGTCTACATGGACGTCCTGTCTGACTGCTTACCTCTGTCTACATGATGTTCCTGTATGGACTGTACTTTACCTCTGTCTACATGCACACTGACATCCTGTCTGACTGCTTTACCTCTGTCTACATGATGTCCTGGTATGACTACTTTACCTCTGTCGTTACATTGCACACTGACATCCTGTCTGACTGCTTTTAACCTCTGTCTACATGATGTTTTCCTGTATGACTATCTTTTCCTCTGTCTACATGAACGTCCTGTCTGACTGCTTACCTCTGCTACATGACGTCCTGTATGAGCTTTACCTCTGTCTTACATGACGTCCTTGTTTCTGACTTGCTTTACTCTGTCTTCAGACGTTCCTGTCTGACTGCTTTACCTCTGTCTAACATGCACACTGACATCTCCTGTGTGACTGCTTTACCTCTGTCTACATATGTCCTGTCTGACTGCTTTACCTCTTGTCTACATGATGTCCTGTCTGACCCTGCTTTACCTCTGTCTACCATGACGTTCCCTGCTGACTCTTTACCTCTGTCTAAACATTGACGTCCTGTCTGGATGAACTTTAACCTCTGTCTCACATGACGTCCTTGTCTGACTGCTTTACCTCTGTCTACATGACATCCTGTCTGACTGACTCACCTTGTCTTACATGACGTCCTGTCTGGACTGCTTTACCTCTGTTCTACATGACGGTCCTTCTGACTTGCTTTACCTTTCTGTCTACATTGACGTCGCTGGTTCTGACTGCTTTTACCTCCTGTCTACAGTTGACTGCGTC
>NC_036866.1:13180970-13198938 GCF_002910315.2 Salvelinus sp. IW2-2015
GGGAAAACTTAGTGGGTTAGACTATGTACTGTAAGTAGATCGTTTTGAGTGGTGCGAAGTTGTGGAGTACAGTGTAGGCTACAATGACAGTGCAGAGGTTTATAACAAAGTAATTTTCACAGACGTTTCTACTTCAACACCTGATTGATCCACTTCAGAGCTACTGTACCTCAGCTCCACTTCAACTCACCTGGCTTTGGGCTGATGCTCCTTATCGCTCTTTCTCGAATCATCCCTCTGCTCTCGGGGTCATCTTTCTACATTCAAATCTTACATTAGAATGAATTGACAGTACTGACGAAGCATCAGCTCCTAGAGAGATATTACAACCTATGGCTGCAAATATTGGGGTGGCTTATTCTAATGCTTACCCAATAAAATGCACTAAATCACCAATTTGCGCACATGGTAGATTACACATCATAAACTATACTGAGACACATTACAGACAGTAGCCTACATGTAGCAAAATAGAACTCAATTGATTGAACATGAAATGTATTCCAATATGATTGAAATAGGCCTATAGCCTATACGGTTTATATTAATGCAGTCGTCTCGGTTTTCATTTGAAGCATCTTTATATATCGCTTGTTTGTATCAATTGCCAAGACATTGGTAACTTTGTAGTGTAGTCATTTTTTTCTGAAGTTATCGGCGGATAAGTGGATGGTGTAGGCAGGCGTTAGATTCCAATGGTTTTGGGAAACAGCTCAGAGATTTAACGATGCTCCTACAAAGGTTTTGGGAAACTGGGCACTGGTCTGTTGTCATGGGGATAAGGCCTCCCTTGATTTGTGTGTATGTGTGTGTGGAGGCCTGGGAACCTGGCCATAGAAAAAGCAAATTAATCTCCAGGTCTGTTTACAGCGCGTTGAGCAACAGTGCGCTACACACGCGCACGCACACACACACACACACACACACACACACACACACACACACACACACACACACACACACACCACACACACACACACACACACACACACACACACCACACCACACACACACAGCATTTCATCTTATTCTCATTCTGCAGGACAGAAAGCATGTCCTCTGCCTCTCATTGCACACAGGAGTTCGGAGAGGAGTGAGTATGAGTTTGTGTGGCAGCGGGCCACTGCAGACTGAGAAGCTCCAATCAGGGGTGTGTGAGGCTTGTGATGGCGGGTGATTGGGGTGGATCAGGTGATCACGTCGCCATGAGAGATGAGGGCGAGAGGCAGAGACGGAGTAATGAGGCGTAGCAGCAGGTGGAGTAAGCCAATCACACTCCTTTAAGAGGCGCCCGACACACTCATATCAATCTGACCATCAATCACACAGAACACACACACATTTTACATTTGCATTTTAGTTATTTAGCAGACACTCTTATCTAGAGCGACTTACAGTAGTGAGTGCATACATTTTTCATACTGTTCCCCCGTGGGAATCGAACCCACAACCATGCTCTACCAACTGAGACACACGGGACACACACTCTAGGGCGAGATTGTGACTGAAAGCCACACAAACCCTCTTGGAAATTACCATTCACTTCTTGAATTAACTGCATTGAAATGGAACTGACTCCTACATACATCTAGGGGCATTATCCTCCTACACCCAGTGCTCCCTTTTCCCACCCCCACAAAGGGCTGTCCTCTGTGGGCTAGCTCTCTCCAGACCCTGGCTCTCTGTTCCACAGCCAGGGGACCAGGTCAGGTTATGGGCTTGGGCTAAGGTTGAATATTTTCCCAGTATTTTACAAATGTTCCATCCCGAGAATAAATCACTTTTCTCCAGGGTAACCCGGTATTTCCCACCAAAACCGGAAGTGCCATTCAAGAGCATATAAATCATATAAATAGGTCTATGTCTGGATTTGATTAGAGCTTTGATCGAAAATTCAAGCCTGATGCTACCTGAGCCTGATGAGCCATATATTAAATACATTTTATGAGCCCTACATGATTGTGCTGTTATCCAATACATATATGATATAGGCTACTGCACATTATTATACACGACAGAAAAACATAAAAGCTCATAGCTATATGCTATCTTAGGTAAATAAATGAAACTARCTTCAGTAGGCTAATCTTTTAGAGTGTTAACTGTAATAGTATACTGTATTGTATTATACTATATTATATGGACTGGAATTACACACATCTTTCAAACCATGATAAAGCAGGGAGAGATTCTGGTACAAGTATAGCATAGTAGATGTGATTTTAATTTTGAAATATAATAGGGCCTATTTGTATAATTAATGTTAGCTTACCTCTTTCTCTCTCTATTGTTACTTCATTCCGTCCTCGCTTTCAACAGTTACATTTGTTTAAGTTTTATTGTTATCAAGCGAAGCTTGATTTTGGAAGGAGCTTAGTTAGATAACAAACTTAGCTAAATAACTAACTATCTACTAAATTAGCAAACCAAATGCACAACTGCAGAGTATTTAGCACATTTTAGATCGTTACCTTAATAGTTATAAAATATCTAGCTGGCAAACATTTAGCGGTGTTTGGGAATTGCTCCCAAGGACGAACCAGACTTGTGGAGGTCTACAATTTATTTTCTGAGGTCTTGGCTGATTTCTTTTGATTTTCCCATGATGTCAAGCAAAGAGGCACTGAGTTTGAAGGTAGGCCTTGAAATACATCCACAGGTACACCTCCAATTGACTCAAATTATGTCAATTAGCCTATCAGAAGCTTCTAAAGCCATGACATTATTTTCTGGAATTTTCCAAGCTGTTTAAAGGTATGTATGTATGTATGTAAACTTCTGACCCACTGGAATTGTGATACAGTGAATTATAAGTGAAATAATCTCTCTGTAAACAATTGTTGGAAAAATGACTTGTGTCATGCACAAAGTAGATGTCCTAACCGATTTGCCAAAACTATAGTTTGTTAACAAGAAATTTGTGGAGTGGTTGAAAAACAAGTTTTAATGACTCCAACTTAAGTGTATGTAAACTTCCGACTTCAACTGTATACCCCAGTATACGGTATACACGGTATACCACCCAAGCCTAGGGCCAATGATATTAATAGCCCTGACTTCATTAATGTTTCAGGCTCAATGATAGGAGCTAGTGTGAGAGGAGACGGATCCACTACAGGATACAATAGTAACAGACAGGAAGGGTTGGAGGGTGAGCTCTAAAGGACTATTTAAACACAATATCCACATTATCACTTCATTTAGACTAAAGTACACAACAGCTGCATGCAGCGAGGCAAGAGCAGAGTATGTGTGTGTGTGTGGGGGGGGGGGGCAACTAGACAGAGGGGGGCACCTAGAGAGAGGGGGGCAACTAGAGAGAGGGGGAAACTAGAGCGAGGGGGGACTCGAGAGAGAGAGGGAGACTAGAGAGTGAGAAAGGAGGGAGAAAAAATGAGGAGAAAGAGTGACAGGGGAAAGGAGAGAAAGAGGGAGGTACAGTGAAAACTCGCAATACAATCACTCTCTCAGAATGAGGACAGAGAGCATGGGAAATGAAAATGGAATTGTGTACACTCCTGTCAAGCATCAAACTAGCAGGAGGACATTGACATTGCTCAGCGGTGGGACATACAAAGTTGGGATTCAATTTATTTTCTTCAAATTGACCTGGGGGGATGGTAAACACACATCAGAATTTGTTTGTCAGTTATTTTGTGTGATTGTTTAGGTGTGAAGGGAGAGTAGGGGAAGTTGTCTACATTGCTCAGTTCACTGAGCCGGAAATGTTACTCATTCTCTACTCTCCTGTATAGTATCAGTAGGAAGGGGAGGATGAGGAAGAAGAGGGCAGGAAGAGGATGAATGGGAGAAGGAGGAAAAGGACAGAGGGCCGTCGGAGTATGTGTCTTTCAGGCCAGATTGCAGTGCCAGTCTGCAGCACACAGTTATCTGTTCTCATTCATCAGAAAGAGGGACAGAGAGGAAAGGAGATAAATAAAGAGAGACAGAAAAAGAGAGGGGGAGACAAGAGATAGAGACAAAGACAGGTCGAAATAATTTCCTCATTATCTGTAGCGTTGACAATTCCCCTTCACTATCCCTGTCCAGAATAACTAAAGACAATCACCCACCTCTTCCTTCATACTTCACTCAACTCTGTTTATGCCCTAGACCAAACCAATAAAATATTGATTGCATGTAACAATTCCTCTTTCTCTCTCTGCAAGCTAAATAAGTTTGATGGACAGAATCTCTCTCCTTAATGCACCAGCGGTCCTGTCTTTTTACACACATCCTTCTTTAAAAAAAGTGACAGCTCACCCCAAATAATTATCCTACTTCGTTTAAAATCTGTTGACCTCTGTTCTGATATTTTTTGCATTTTCATCTCTACATCCCAAAACAAACCTAATTTGAACAGAACAGATACAGAATCTGCCCAGCAACAAGATCTTAGCTACAGTATACAGCCAAGGCGCAAGACTCCACTGTATTTGGGAAGTGCGACAGCTTAGTGGATATACATTCCACAAGGCGGACTTCCTCTCTGGGTGGAACGCAATGAAAAGAGCCCCCAAAAAACCGACTCCACCCATGTGGACACACACACGTAGATTAACGGAGTGGAGCTTGTAGCAGCCTTTAGGTGTCTGTGACAGTTTGCCACGAGTGTTGCAGATACAAAAATGCCATGACTAGAGCTGACCAGTAGCGGGGCGTGGGTAAAATCACTGGGGAAGCCAAGCCAGAAAAAAAGCCATATTGCAACCTATGTGTTGTGATAATTGTGTTGTTTGCTCTATAACCTGTTAGTTCATGTGCTTTGACACCGTGATATATAGGCCTCAGGACAAGACAATAAGAAGACACAGTGGCAGAATAAATTCAACCATACATTTATTTAATTACAAAACTGGAGAGCAACATCTGTCCGGCGGAGTCCACAAAGCATATTGCATGTAACAAACAGTTACATGACCTACAGCATTGTCAAGCAAGTTAATGTTTCCGACATTTACGGACTACTTAACTATTGACTTAGAACACCGGCGAGTTACCGCAATTCGCAAAGAAAACAGGAGCTGCCTCTACTATTCCAGCACCATTTTAACCTCAACATTTCAACATCATCAAATCACCTAGTCTAATACAGTGACAATTAAAAGATCCCAAAAACAATTTAGTCCAATCAACAATATAAGCTAAATATCATATGGTACTGATTTCTGTGTGTGTGTGTGTGCGTGTGTGTGCGTAAGTATAATTTKTTTCTACTGTTGAAAAGCCAATGCCATCCTCCTCTTCCATGTTACCTAAACGGTCTATGACTCTGCCATACAGTACAGTACACACTTCGTTTTTGTTGTCCTAGGCTACCTAGCTAAAATGCTTGAATGCTAGCTTTCATTTAATAGGCAACAATTAGCCAGCTAGTTAACATTAGCCTACTACATCTAGCTACATATGGAACTTCCATCCTCTCAGACCAGAGGCACAATGTATGAATTTATGGTTGGATCAGAATCACCATTATACTCATTGGCCAAAATGGAGAATTAAGAAAAACAAAAAGTCCAAATCCCTATCTCCATCCATGGCTAATTTAGGAAAGGGACAATTTAACTAGCAAGCCACCGGAGGACAACACAACGAGATGCAACAATTCAAGATTTTTTCTGTCAATGATGTTTGGCTTGATGTGATGTGATTAGTGTGAAGCCAAATCCAAACTGGCTTCCCTTGGCATTTTTTGGGGTGTGCCAGGACCACTCACATTTGAGCTCCCTCAGTTTAGTTTGATTTGCTATCATTGTATAATTTTTTATCAAGAGAGGCCAAATGCTTGCTGGCTTCCCTTGCATTCAATGCTATAGGCAGCAACAATATCATAGTGTTTTTGACCAGACAGCATCAGATAGATGGGCTACACATACATAGACAGAGGGGCACTGTTTCGCTCGCTTGGATGCTTTCTCATATGAGATACAGTATATTCAGTGAGAAAAAAAAWTCATTATTTTATATATTATTTTTTCTTGGTAATTCTTTTGGGGGAAGCCTGGCTTCAGAAGCTAGCCATCTAACTAGCTACTAGCTATTAGTCATTGTTAGCCACTGCTAGCGGTCTTCACCTTTAGCTCGGACACCAGCCAGCTTTAGCTCGGACAATACCTGCCAGTCTGCAAAGCGCGATATCAACCCAGTGCATATCGGACTGCTTTCCTCTACCACATCACCGGATTCCTGCCGCAAGCTCTGGACCATTACACTGGATCATCGCAGCTAGCTAGCTGCAATCGAGTGGCTATTGTTGGCTAATCCCTCTGTCCCAAAGCAAGCACCAGTTAGCCTTGAGCTAGCCTCGAGCTAGGCCCATCTCCCGGCTAGCCAACGAAGTATACCAGCTAATTCTTGGGCTACAATACCTCTTTTGCCAATTGGCCTGGACCCCTTTATTGTCGACACAGAGCCCCGTCGATCCATCATGACTGGTCTGCCGACGTAATCGTCCGATGTGGTTTCAACAGGGTTTCCCGTTGCAATGTCGCCGAAGACCCATCTGCTAGCCCCGGCCCGCTAGCTTTCTGAACACCGTGTCTCCCGCTCGCCTAGCGTAGTAGCGACTACCGAACGGCTCCCTGACTCACCTATTGCTGCTCATTGGACCCTATGATCACTTGGCTACACAGCTGATGCTTGCTGGACTGTTCACTAACACGGTACCTCATTTTGTTTATCTGTCGGCCCCAGCCTCGAACTCAGGTCCTGTTTGTACCTAACAACGCCATTTACCCGTTTTTGTCTTAGCTCTCCCGATCAACACCAGTGATTGCTTTATGCCTCTCTCTAATGTCAATATACCTTGTCTACTGCTGTTTCTGTTTGTTCTTATCGTTTTATTTCCCTGTAGAGCCCCCAGTCCCATTCAACATGTCTTAGATAGCTCCTTTGTCCCACCCCCACAAATCCGGAGACCTCACCTGGCTTAATTGGTGCCTCCAGGAATGCAACCTCTCTCATCATCACTCAACACCTAGGTTTACCTCCACTGTACTCACATCCTACCATACCATTGTCTGTACATTATGCACTGAATCTATTCTACCACGCCCAGAAATATGCTCCTTTTATTCTCTGTTCCCAACGCACTAGACGACCAGTTCTTATAGCCTTTAGCCGTACCCTTATCCTACTCCTCCTCTGTTCCTCTGGTGATGTAGAGGTTAACCCAGGCCCTGTAGCCCCCAGTACTACACCTATTCCCCAGGCGCTCTCATTTGTTGACGTCTGTAACAGTAAAAGCCTTGGTTTCATGCATGTTAACATCAGAAGCCTCCCCCCTAAGTTTGTTTTATTCACTGCTTTAGCACACTCTGCCAACCCTGATGTCCTAGCCGTGTCTGAATCCGGCTTAGGAAGGTCACCAAAAATTCTGACATTTCAATCCCAAACTACAACATTTTCCATCAAGATAGAACTGCCAAAGGGGGTTCTATCTTGAAGACAGTTGCAATCTACTGCAGAGAAAGCCTGCAGAGTTCTGTCATACTATCCAGGTCTGTGCCCAAACAGTTTGAGCTTATACTTTAAAAATCCACCTTTCCAGAAATAAGTCTCTCACTGTTGCCGCTTGTTATAGACCACCCTTAGCCCCCAGCTGTGCCCTGGACACCATTTGTGAATTGATTGCCCCCCCCCCATCTATCTTCAGAGTTCGTACTGTTAGGTGACCTAAACTGGGATATGCTTAACACCCCGGCCGTCCTACAATCTAAACTAGATGCCCTCAATCTCACACAAATTATCAAGGAACCTACCAGGTACAACCCTGAATCCATAAACATGGGCACCCTCATAGATATTACTGACCAACTTTCCCTCTAAATATACCTCTGCTGTCTTCAACCAGGAACTCAGCGATCACTGCCTCATTGCCTGCATCCGTAATGGGTCCGCGGTCAAACGACCACCCCTCATCACTGTGAAACGCTCCCTAAAACACTTCAGCGAGCAGACCTTTCTAATCGACCTGGCCCGGGTATCCTGGAAGGATATTGACCTCATCCCGTCAGTAGAGGATGCCTGGTTGTTCTTTAAAAGTGCTTTCCTCACCATCTTAAATAAGCATGCCCCTTTCAGAAAATGTAGAACTAAGAACAGATATTGGTTCACTACAGACTTGACTGCCCTTGACCAGCACAAAAACATCCTGTGGCGTACTGCATTAGCATCGAATAGCCCCCGCGATATGCAACTTTTCAGGGAAGTTAGGAACCAATACACACAGTCAGTTAGGAAAGCAAAGACTAGCATTTTCAAACAGAAATTTGCATCCTGTAGCACTAATTCCAAAATGTTTTGGGACACTGTAAAGTCCATGGAGAATAAGAGCACCTCCTCCCAGTTGCCCACTGCACTGAGGCTAGGAAACACTGTCACCACCGACAAATCTACGATAATTGAGAATTTCAATAAGCATTTTTCTACGGCTGGCCTTGCTTTCCACCTGGCTAATCCTATCCCGGCCAACAGGTCTGCACCCCCCACAGCAACTTGCCCAAGACCCCCCCCCCCCCGCTTCTCCTTCACCCAAATCCAGACAGCTGATGTTCTGAAAGAGCTGCAAAATCTGGATCTCTACAAATTAGCTGGGCTAGACAATCTGGACTAGACAATCTGGACCCTCTCTTTCTACAATGATCCGCCCCAATTGTTTAGGGATCGTCTGAGATCCCTAAAGATTGGAAAGCTGCCGCGATCATCCCTCTCTTCAAAGGGGAGATACTCTAGACCCAAACTGTTACAGACCTATATCCATCCTGTCCTGCCTTCCTAAAGTTTTCGAAAGCCAAATTAACAAACAGATCACCGACCATTTCGAATCCCACCGTACCTTCTCCGCTATGCAATCTGGTTTCTGAGCGGCCAAGGCCTTCGACTCTGTCAATCACCACATTCTTATCGGCAGACTCAATAGCGTTGGCTTCATAAATGACTGCCTCGCCTGGTTCACCAACTGCTTCTCAGATAGAGTTCAGTGTGTCAAATCGGAGGGCCTGTTGTCTGGCAGTCTCTATGGGGGTGCCACAGGGTTCAATTCTCGGGCCGACTCTTTTCTCTGTATATAGCAACGATGTCGCTCTTGCTGCTGGTGATTCCCTGATCCACATCTACGCAGATGACACCATTCTGTATACATCTGGCCCTTCTTTGGACACTGTGTTAACAAAACTCCAAACAAGCTTCAATGCCATACAACACTTCTTTTGTGGCCTCCAATTGCTCTTAAATTCTAGTAAAACTAAGTACATGCTATTCAACCGATCGCTGCCCGCACCCACCCGCCCAACTAGCATCACTACTCTGGACGGTTCTGACTATGTGGACAACTACAAATACCTAGGTGTCTGGTTAGACTGTAAACTCTCCTTTCAGAATCACATGAAGCATCTCCAATCCAAAATTAAATCTAGAATTGGCTTCCTWTTTCGCAACAAAGCCTCCTTCACTCATGCTGCCAAACATACCCTCGTAAAACTGACTATCATACCGATCTTTGACTTCGGCGATGTCATTTACAAAATAGCCTCCAACACTCTACTCAGCAAATTGCATGTAGTCTATCACAGTGCCATCTGTTTAGTCACTAAAGCCCCATATACTACCCACCACTGAGACCTGTATGCTCTCGTTGGCTTGCACTCGCTACATATTTGTCACCAAACCCACTGGCTCCAGGTCATCTATAAGTCTTTGCTAGGTAAAGCCCCGCCTTATCTCAGCTCACAGGTCACCATAGCAACACCCACACACAGCATGCGCTCCAGCAGGTATATTTCACTGGTCATCCCCAAAGCCAACACCTACTTTTGCCGCCTTTCCTTCCAGTTCTCTGCTGCCAATTACTGGAACGAATTGCAAAAATCACTGAATCTGGAGACTTATATCCCCCTCTCTAACTTTAAGCATCAGCTGTCAGAGCAGCTTACCGATCACTGCACCTGTACACAGCCCATCTGTAAATAGCTGTAAATGTTCCTCTTTTGCACCCCAGTATCTCTACCTGCACATCATCATCTGCACATCACTCCAGTGTTAATGCTAAATTGTAATTATTTCGCCACTATGGCCTATTTATTGCCTTACCTCCCTAATCTTACTACATTTGTACACACTGTATATAGATTTTTCTATTGYGTTATTGACTGTACTTTTGTTTATCCCATGTGTAACTCTGTGTTGTTTTTTCGCACTGCTTTGCTTTATCTTGGCCAGGTCGCAGTTGTAAATAAGAACTTGTTCTCAACTGGCCTACCTGGTTAAATAAAGGTGAAATACAATGTAAAAATAAAATAGACGCCACTGGAGCTGACATGATTCCTTGTCAGAGAGAGTCTGTCCTACACAATAGGTTTCTATCAGAAAGTTCCACATTGTATACTGTATGCATTTATACAGGTGTTGGACTTTACTATTAGTCTACACATTTAAAGGTACCGACTCCCACTGATAGTCTACCTATTGTCTACACACAGCTATGTATATTGGAAACCAATATAATATTTATAAGATTTATATATATAGGGTGTTATGGCCCTTTCCCCCTTGGGAAACTCCCACCTGACATCTCACCTGACCCTGTGTCTCACCAAGTCTCCATCCCTTCCCCCCTCTCTTTTTCTCTCTCTCCCCACAGAGTGATTCTCCCCGATTCATGTTTGAGCGACCCAGCCGAAACGGAGCCCATGGATTACGCAGATCCTCTAAACGCCACATCCCCAATAGGCTCTGGGGATAATCTCCGAGCAGCTTCAGCTTCTCCAGCTGCAATTCAACAGCCCTGTTTTGAGTGAATCATAATTTCTCCCACTGTACTGTATGCAGAGGGAAATACAATTGTATTATTGCAGTGTATGTGGCTCTGCCTCGCTTGGTAGTAATGATGCATGATAATGACCATGAAGAATCACTGATAAAGACTCAATCACACAGAGCAGGAGAAGCAAATGGAAGTGTACAAATGGAGTTCTAGTGTACAGAGGCGGTTTGGAAAATAATCCTGCAGCAACAGGAAATGTGAAATATTATGTGGATTATAATTAGGGCAAATAAAGTCTGACATTAWACATTTTAGAATCCTTTTTTAAACCTCGAACACTACTGTGCAGGAAAATTCTCAGCAACAGAAAAGTGATCAAATTAAGATCTTACATCTGTAGAGAAAAGGTAACGTTAGAACAAGAAGTGTGTGTAGAAGCATTTCGCTACACCCGCAATAACATCTGCTAAACACGTGTATGTGACCAATAAAATGTTATTTGAAGAGAGAAAGCCAGACAGCAAAGAAAGAAAAAGACAAAAAGAAGACAATCCTCTCATCCTCAACTGGAGAGAACGTGGTGTTGAGTCATTGCAAATGTGGTCAAGGGTTTGCAGTAATATGCAATTAACCTGATTGCTTTTGGCTGTAATTAATATGGCAGAGACCACAGACAGACAGACAGACACCCTATCTGCTGCAGACACAAGCTGCAGGAAACGAGCAGCAGCCAAAGCCAATTACCATCCACAGTCCTGCAGGAGGTTTTCAAACTGAACACAAAACAAGCCAATTACCATCCACAGTCCTGCAGGTACGCTAAATGCTTCTACACACACTGTTCTAACGTTACCTTTTCTCTACAGATGAAGATCTTTAATTTGATCACTTTTCTTCCTGTTGCCTGAGAATTTTCCTGCACAGTAGTGTTCGAGGTTTAAAAAAAGGATTCTAAAATGTATAATGTCAGACTTTATTGCCCTAATGTATAATCCACATAATATTTCACATTTCCTGTTGCTGCAGGATTATTTTCCAAACCGCCTCTGTACACTAGAACTCCATTTGTTACACTTCCATTTGCTTCTCCTGCTCTGTGTGATTGAGTCTTTATCAGTGATTCTTCATGGTCATTATCAATGCATCATTACTACCAGCGAGGCAGAGCCCCACATGACACTGCGAATAAATACAATTGTATTTCCCTCTGTCATACAGTACAGTGGGAGAAATTATGAATTCACTCAAAACAGGGCTGTTGAATTGCAGCTGGAGAAGCTGAAGCTGCCGGGAGATTATCCCCAGAGCCTATTGGGGATGTGGCGTTTTAGATGGATCTGCGTAATCCAATGGGCTCCGTTTCGGCTGGGTTCAGCCTCAACATGAATCGGGGAGAATCACTCTGTGGGAGGAGAGAGAGAAAAAGAGAGGGGGGGAAGGGATGGAGACTTGGTTGAGACACTAGGGTCAGGTTGAGATGTCAGGTGGGAGTTTCCCAAGGGGGAAAGGGCCCATAACACCCTATATAATATAATCTTAATAAATATTATATTGGTTTCCAATATACATAGCTGTGTGTAGACAATAGGTGACTATCAGTGGAGTCCGGTACTTTAAATGTGTAGACTAATGGTAAAAGTCCACCACCTGTATAAATGCATACAGTTATACAATGTGGAACTTTCTGATAGAAACCCTATTGTGTAGGACAGACTCTCTCTGACAAGGAATCATGTTCAGCTCTCAGTGGCGTCTATTTTATTTTTTACATTGTATTTCACCTTTATTTAACAGGTTAGGCCAGTTGAGAACAAGTTCTTATTTACAACTGCGACCTGGCCCAAGATAAAGCCAAAGCAGTGCGAAAAAAAACAACACAGAGTTACACATGGGATAAACAAAAAGTACAGTCAATAACGCAATAGAAAAAATCTATATACAAGTGTGTACAAATGTAGTAAGATTAGGGAGGTAAGGCCATAAATAGGCCATTAGTGGCGAAAATAATTACAATTTAGCATTAACACTGGAGTGATGTGCAGATGATGATGTGCAGTAGAGATACTGGGGTGCCAAAGAGGAACATTTACAGCTATTTACAGATGGGCTGTGTACAGGTGCAGTGATCGGTAAGCTGCTCTTGACAGCTGATGCTTAAAGTTAGAGAGGGGGATATAAGTCTCCAGATTCAGTGATTTTTGCAATTCGTTTCCAGTAATTGGCAGCAGAGAACTGGAAGGAAGGCGGCAAAAGTAGGTGTTTGGCTTTGGGGTGACAGTGAAATATACCTGCTGGAGCGCATGCTGTGTGTGGGTGTTGCTATGGTGACCTGTGAGCTGAGATAAGGCGGGGCTTTACCTAGCAAAGACTTATAGATGACCTGGAGCCAGTGGGTTTGGTGTACAATATTTGTAGCGAGTGTCAAGCCAACGAGAAGCATACAGGTCTCAGTGGTGGGTAGTATATGGGGCTTTAGTGACTAAACACATGGCACTGTGATAGACTACATGCAATTTGCTGAAGTAGTACGTGTTGTGAGGCTATTTTGTAAATGACATCGCCGAAGTCAAAGATCGGTATGATAGTCAGTTTTACGAGGGTATGTTTGGCAGCATGAGTGAAGGAGGCTTTGTTGCGAAAAAAGGAAGCCAATTCTAGATTTAATTTTGGATTGGAGATGCTTCATTGATTCTGAAAGGAGAGTTTATCAGTCTAACCAGACACCTAGGTATTTGTAGTTGTCCACATAGTTCAGAACCGTCCAGAAGTAGTGATGCTAGTTGGGCGGGGGGTGCGGGGCACGCAATCGGTTTGAATAGCATGTACTTAGTTTTACTAGAATTTTAAGAGCAATTGGAGGCCACAAAAGAAGTGTTGTATGGCATTGAAGCTTGTGTTTGGAGTTTTTGTTAACACAGTGTCCAAGAGAAGGGCCAGATGTATTACAGAACTAGGTGCGTCATCTGCGTAGATGTGGATCAGGGAATCACCAGCAGCGCAAGAGCGACATCGTTGCTATATACAGAGAAAAAGTCGGCCCGAGAATTGGAACCCTGTGGCACCCCCATAGAGACTGCCAGACAACAGGCCTCCGATTTGACACACTGAACTCTATCTGAGATAGCAGTTGGTGAACCAGGCGAGGGCATTCATTTATGAAGCCAACGCTATTGAGGTTCTGCCGATAAGAATGTGGTGATTGACAGAGTCGAAGGCCTTGGCCGCTCAGAAACCAGATTGCATAGCGGAGAAGGTACGGGTGGGATCTAAATGGTCGGTGATCTGTTGTGTTAATTTGGCTTTCGAAAACTTTAGGAGAAGGCAGGACAGATGGATATAGGTCTGTAACAGTTTGGGTCTAGAGTATCTCCCCTTTGAAGAAGAGGGATGATCGCCGGCCAGCTTTCCAATCTTTAGGGATCTCAGACGATCCCTAAACAATTGGGGCGGATCATTTGTAGAAAGAGAGGGTCCAGATTGTCTAGTCCAGATTGTCTAGCCCAGCTAATGTGTAGAGATCAGATTTTGCAGCTCTTTCAGAACATCAGCTGTCTGGATTTGGGTGAAGGAGAAGCGGGGGGGGGGGGGTCTTTTGGCAAGTTGCTTGGGGGGTGCAGACCTGTTGGCCGGGATAGGATTAGCCAGGTGGAAAGCAAGGCCAGCCGTAGAAAAATGCCTTATTAAATTCTCAATTATCGTAGATTTGTCGGTGGTGACATTGTGTTCCTAGCCTCAGTGCAGTGGGCAACTGGGAGGAGGTGCCTCTTATTCTCCATGGACTTTACAGTGTCCCAAAAACATTTTGGTAATTAGTGCTACAGGATGCAAATTTCTGTTTGAAAATGCTTAGTCTTTGCTTTCCTAACTGACTGTGGTGTATTGGTTTTCCTAACTTCCCTAGAAAGTTGCATATCGCGGGGGCTATTCGATGCTAATGCAGTACGCCACAGGGATGTTTTTGTGCTGGTCAAGGGCAGTCAAGTCTGTAGTGAACCAATATCTGTTCTTAGTTCTACATTTTCTGAAAGGAGGCATGCTATTTAAGATGGTGAGGGAAAGCACTTTTAAAGAACAAACCAGGCATCCTCTACTGACGGGATGAGGTCAATATCCCTTCCAGGATACCCGGGCCCAGGGTCGATTTAGAAAGGTCTGCTCGCTGAAGTGTTTTAGGGAGCGTTTTCACAGTGATGAGGGGTGGTCGTTTGACCGCGCGGACCCATACGGATGCAGGCAATGAGGCAGTGATCGCTGAGTTCCTGGTGAAGACAGCAGAGGTATATTTAGAGGGAAAGTTGGTCAGTAATATCTATGAGGGTGCCCATGTTTTATGGATCAGGGTTGTACCTGGTTAGGTTCCTTGATAATTGTGTGAGATTGAGGGCATCTAGTTTTAGATTGTAGGACGGCCGGGGTCGTGTTAAGCATATCCAGTTAGGTCAGCCTAACAGTACGAACTCTGAAGATAAGATGGTGGGGGGGGCAATCAATTCACAAATGGTGTCCAGGGCACAGCTGCCTGATCTGGGGGCTTAAGGTAGTCCAAGGCGAGAGAGAACTTTTATATGCCTCCGCCTCTCTAACTTAGGAGCATCAGTTGTTCCAGAGACTTGGCTATAGAAGCAAGCATCGGCCAACAGCTGTGTAGACCTCCGCCCGGAGACTTATATTCGTGTAAAAGGTTTGGATTTTTAAATTCCGCTTTATATATATCTCCGAAATACTGTCCGTTCACTGCACCTTACACAGCCCCCCATCGATATACATAGTGTTAATATGTTTGCCTCTTTCTTGTCACTCATACACCTCCCGTTATCTTCTTACCCATGCCACAACATCCATGGCACATCACTCTCCTAGTCTATTACCATAATCTCTTCACGTCTTGCTCAATACAAACCTGTTTTCTGCTAAATTCTAATTGCAATTTTTTCGCCACTATTGTAGTATTTCCCACCTAGTTATTGCCTTACCCCTCTTAATTCTTACACAATAGACAATTTATAACCTCGCCATCTTAAAACTGTATATATCATTATTTCTATAGTTGCTCCGTTATATTGCCTCTGTTACTTTTGATTTTGTATTAACCAATGATGTAACTCTTTGTATTGTTTTTGTCTGCACTGCTTTTGCTTTTTTATTCTCCTGGGGTATATTCCTGCAGTTGTTAAATTAAAGATATTACTGTTCTTTCAACCTGGACCCATAATTATCCTGGTGTAAATAAAGGTTGAATTACAATTGTACATAAAATAAATATGACGCCCATCTTTTACAGCCTCTGTCACTGCTCAAGCCCGCTGCGTTGCAATTTACGAGATGTCTAGTCACTACACAATAGGCTGCTAGCTTCCAGAAACGTCCACATTTATATGATTACGATATCAGTGATTTATACCAGGTGGGGACTTTACATTCTTTTCGACACATTGTCGTAACATGATGTGGTACTCGTACGCCCATGTTTCGTAAATCGCTGAACCAATGTCTCACACACAGCTCACTGTATATTTAAACCAAAGATTATAAAAATATCTAAAAAAGCTTATTAAATATATAGTGGTTGCCTCATAGTTCTCCTCTCCCTCCATATGGTGAAACTCATCACCCAATCCTCCATTACATAAACCCTCAACTCCTACCCCTACTTCTTGTTCATCCACACATACGGTCATCACCAATCATATAGCCCTCTCCTTCCCCCCCTCTCTGTCCTTTCTCTCTCCTCCCCACAGTATGTTAATTACTATCCGCCGATTCATGTGGAGCACCTCCAGCCCGAAACGGTGCCCATTGTGAAGCAGTGCTCTCTAAACGCACACCCCAGCAATTTAAGGCTTCCTGGTGTGATAGCTGTTACCTCGCAGCCAATCTTTCAGCTTGCTCCTAGCTTTGCAACGTCCACTTCTCTGTGTTGATTAACCTCCTCAACATCACCAGTAGGAATGAACCAAACATGTCCACGGACTGATATGTTGCAAGGATATGTGGGGAAAGACATGGATATTAGGTTTTACGTTAGCTGTACAATTCTGATAAGTAATCGTCTCTGGCCGCGTGTCTCGTTGTCTAAGGTAATGATTGCTGTTAATGTATGGACCAATATCGATATGAAATAAACAACTGATTATATAAAGACTTCACAAATTCACAATACCAGTATAGCCTGAGTAGAAGCAATAATGGTAACAAAATGATTCTAGGTACAGAGCGGGAATAAAATCCTCAAGTTCAACAGAAGTATGGGATAATAGATGAGTAATAGAGTAGAAGCAAATTAATAGAGAGTCTGGTCAACATGATGCAGTTAGTTGCCTATGAATGTTAACCAGCTATACCGATAAACTTACTATCGGTATAGTGAAACTCAGCTAACAAAAATGTAGTCAAATAATGAGTATTCGCAACAGAGCTGTACAGAGGATTTAATATTTAAACGGACATATCGTTGGAGGCTATTGTGGGGTTTATTGGCCATTTCGCTAACTATCCTCCGACTAAAACCATCGCAAAAGCATTCGTGTGCATTTCTCTATTAGGACCATAGTCAAATGTCTCAATAGGTAAGATAGATACCAGCCAATTGATCAGCCATAAGTATAAAAAGATCATTAAAGACCATCCAAATGGAAGGAACTCATCTGTCGCAGTCCTCAACGGACGAGATAATCGTTGTTTTTACAAGATTATCTGATCTAATGTGAGTCAGTGCAAATGTACATTTTTAATTTTACGTTCTCAAGGTTTCCTCGTATCATTTGCTCAATAATATAATTAATCGCTCAAAATTTTAACAATAACTGCAAAATCGATGGCTCAAACATTGCAATTATAGACTAAAGATAGTTGATACTTAGTACATTATGAACTCAACAGTAACATGAACAGTTCAAGTACAATCACCTAATCTGCATTGCAGCTACACAAGCTGCTATGGTACGAGCACAGCCATTCTCTAAATCATCCCACTTAGTCCTGTCAATGGAAGCTGGAATTCTACAAAAACTTCTGAACTCACAAATATCAAGCAATTCATTTACTCCTATATCCACAGTCCTGCAGTAGTTTTTACTCAAAACATACCCTAACACAAGTATCTCATACCCATAATTTTATCAGGTCCACAGGCGACTGCAGAGTTTGTCTACCATGAACATATGAAACTGAAAAAAACTGACAAAATCAATGCCATACCATCCACAA
>NC_036866.1:13198963-13199569 GCF_002910315.2 Salvelinus sp. IW2-2015
GGGAGGTTTTCAAAACTGAACACAAAACAAGCCAATTACCATCCACAGTCCTGCAGGAGGCGTTTTCAAACTAAACACAAAAAAAAGCCAATTACCAGTCCTGCAGGAGGTTTTCAAACTGAACACAAAACAAACCAATTACCATCCACAGTCCTGCAGGAGGTTTTCAAACTGAACACAAAACAAGCCAATAACCATACACAGAATGAACCGACAACATGAAATGCATAATGGAAAAATGTTATTCTACATTTTAAAAGCTCCAAATGAATCCCTTTTGTTTTTGTTGCCAGAAACAATGAGGAATATCTGTTTTATATGATTAATATTGACATACACAATATGGTCTATGTCACAACAGATTCTAAAATATCCCAAACTAGCATTACAAATCA
Source organism: Salvelinus sp. IW2-2015 (assembly GCF_002910315.2). NCBI lineage: Eukaryota > Metazoa > Chordata > Actinopteri > Salmoniformes > Salmonidae > Salvelinus > Salvelinus sp. IW2-2015. Next base: position 13,199,359 of record NC_036866.1, read on the forward strand.
TATGTTATTCATCGTTTAACATGCATTTATCAGGACTTATTGACGTGGCTGTAGTGTTGATTAATCACTGATGCCTTTAGCCCATATTAGTTTAGGATGATCCCCAAATCGAAGGCTGCCGCCCTCAGACAGTCATGGTGTGTGTGTGTGTGTGTGTGTGTGTGTGTGTGTGTGTGTGTGTGTGTGTGTGTGTGTGTGTGTGTGTGTGTGT
>NC_036866.1:13199624-13201335 GCF_002910315.2 Salvelinus sp. IW2-2015
GTGTGTGTGTGTGTGTGTGTGTGTGTGTGTGTGTGTGTGTGTGTGTGTGTGTGTGTGTGTGTGTGTGTGTGTGTGTGTGTGTGTGTGTGAGTGCGGTCAATAGATGGCTGATTGATAATCACAGTAGATGGCTGATTGATAATCAATACCTCCCCTCTTAACATCTGACCCCTCGTCTGTGACTCCTCTACATAAGCAGTGACCTTGGAAAAGCTATCCCTCCCCATTGACTTTGCATTTCCCCTCTCCCATACACAACAGTGTCACACAGCTCCAACCCTTAATCTCCTCCTCAAGCCCTCACTGTGTTCCTATCCCATCACTGCAGACATCTGTCCATCTTCTACAGTCACAGCTCTCACTGCAGTACAGAACACCACGGCATGGTGCAACTAAGACTCGCTCATTCACACACATACACACACCACTGTTCCCAACCATTATTACCCTCCACCCTTGACTGAGCCCATGTTCTCTTCACAGTCACACACACCTCAGTGTGACACAGCACTGTGACTGTGCAGCAGGGTACAGCCTAGCCCAGCCTAGCTCAGTGCTGACTGGCTCAGTCTCTTATCACACAACCCAGTGGAGAGATGAGCTGCCTGGCAGCCTGCCAGTGAGAGTCACAAGCACTCAGCATCTTACTGTCACAGACTGCTGGCTCAGCCTGGTCTTACAAAGCACACTCACAGCAACCCCAGTCACACACATTCACTGTTAGAATCTCACCTCTGAGCACGGGAAACAGACACCCACTGCACATGTACACACACACACACACACACACACACACACACACACACACACACACACACACACACACACACACGCACGCACGCACGCACGCACGCACGCACGCACGCACGCACGCACGCACGCACGCGCGCGCGTGCGCAACTCAGAAAACACCATACACCCTCCCCATTCATACTTTCTTTCACAGACTGCCGCCTCATCCTCACCTCTGCAGGCAGGGAACAGCAAGAAACAGGAACCTGGGCACAGCAGGACCATGCAGCTAAACTTCCTCATGCAAAAACTGACTGTGCCAAAGGGCCATGAAATGTACTGTAGCACAGTCTGACTCCTTTCAAACGCATTGAGAACAAACTTGTACCACATCTGTACAACCTATACTGGACATGTACTGTACCATTCATGTGAGGCATTTTACTGTGTGCTGATTATGTTTTCAGTTACAGTTAAACAGCACCCTCCGCGGGGCAGGTTCAACCGGATGCTTCCGGTTTTCAGGGGATATTGAAGGAGTGCCTGTGATGCAACTTCAGCTTTTGGACTATAACACTCCATCTTCACTCCTCCTCCACATTTACTGGATTGGTTGAACAGCGCAGAAGAGAACCTCCCCCTACAGTTTTCTCTCTCTCATCAGGACCAGAAATAAAGCCCGCTCAGGTGTTTCTTGTACGCTTGCAACGTTAGGTTAGTTAAACAGGAACACTGAAATTAGTTGAAATGGATGTGAGAACAAAGGGATGGGACAGAGACAGTCCTTCTGAAGGTCTTAACCTCTGCCCTTTCTTTTGTGAACTTTAACCCCTGAACCCACTCACCGATCTCACAGCTCTCTCCGGAGTAGCCCTGGGGGCAGTAGCAGCTGTAGCCGTCGCCCTCCTGCAGACAGCTGCCTCCATGCAGACAGGGGCTGGTCTGACACGGGTTGTCCTCAGCTGCAGAATGGAGACAT
>NC_036866.1:13201556-13203003 GCF_002910315.2 Salvelinus sp. IW2-2015
CACACACACACACACACACACACACACACACACACACACACACACACACACACACACACACACACACACACATGTTAACCAGCACATATCCAATGGATCAGGTTTGGATTTGTTCACCAAACACACTGCCACGCTCACCATCCCAAGCAGGGCTAAACACGCCACTGTCAGAGGTGTGTTTCTCATCAATTATGTTGGTATAAGAAGGAAGAACAATACCTAATCCTTCCCCAACTAAAAGAAAACCATTCCATACCTCTGTGGTTTTCTCTGATATAACCTTTAGCTATTGAAAAGCTTTAGATTGAGAAACAATAGCGAAGATAGATAGACAATCTATCTGACAGGTTCTTCATAGAGTACTTCACTCTCTCAGTCACACCCTCCTCTCCGTTCAAGAGAGCGAGAGCGACAGGAGACCATGAGAGAGAAAGAGAGAGAGCGAGAGAGAGAGAGAGAGAGAGAGAGAGAGAGAGAGAGAGAGAGAGAGAGAGAGAGAGAGACAGACAGACAGACAACCTGGCAGTGTGTATGACTTTCTACAAGGTGACAGATTGGCTGCTGCTCTGTCTGTCTGCCCACTGCTTATCATGACGGATGCTCGACAGGGGGGAGGACAATGTGTGCCGCCTGCCCCGCCAGCCCACACACGTCCCTCTGATGAGCCGGGTCCTCATAAATTACCTGATCATTATCCAGTCAGGCACCCTCGCGGCCGCCTCTTTTTATGGTACATTACTGCGTCGTTGCAAGGTAATAAACACGTTTTATTTCGCAAGGCAATAACTCCATGCTCTGTTCTTCAAGGGAAATGTTTTGGAGATAAATGGTCAGATAGAGGAGATTAAGTCGTAATTATAAGGACGGCGCTGGGGTTTGACAAGGACGGTTGCACAGCTGTAGGTGTTAAAGCTTGTTTCGTGGCTGTGTGGAGAGCTTCCTAGATTAAGTGTGGTTTTATTAGCCAATCCAGATAGGTTTCCAGGCGAAGACACAATCTGACAGGGCATCTAATGCACTGCATCTGTTCTCCAGCATTATAATACCCAGGCTAATTCATCACTTCTCCAGCGTTATAATAGCCAGGCTAATTCATCACTTCTCCAGCGTTATAATAGCCAGGCTAAGTCATCTGTTCTCCAGCATTATAATAGCCAGGCTACCTCATCTGTTCTCCAGCATTATAATACCCAGGTTAACTCATCTGTTCTCTAGCGTTATAATACCCAGGCTAACTCATCTGTTCTCCAGCGTTATAATACCCAGGCTAACTCATCTGTTCTCCAGCGTTATAATACCCAGGTTAACTCATCTGTTCTCCAGCATTATAATAGCCAGGCTAACTCATCTGTTCTCCAGCATTATAATACCCAGGCTAACTCATCTGTTCTCTAGCGTTATATACAAAGAGATTAACTCGTGACTGTTCTCAACAAGTCGTTAAATA
>NC_036866.1:13205767-13214045 GCF_002910315.2 Salvelinus sp. IW2-2015
AGGGCTCTGGAGACGCACAGGAGGCTTGGTGCGTGGTGCCGGAACTGGAGGTACTGGACTGGAGACACGCACCACAGGGAGAGTGCGTGGAGGAGGAACAGGGCTCTGGAGACGCACTGGAAGCCTGGTGCGTGGTGTAGGCACTGGTGGTACTGGGCTGGGGCGGGAAGGTGGCGCCGGATATACCGGACCGTGCAGGCGTACTGGCTCCCTTGAGCACCGAGCCTGCCCAACCTTACCTGGTTGAATGCTCCCCGTAGCCCGGCCAGTGCGGGGAGGTGGAATAACCCGCACCGGGCTATGCACACGTACAGGAGACACCGTGCGCTCTTCCGCATAACACGGTGTCTGCCCGTACTCCCGCTCTCCACGGTAAGCATGGGAAGTGGGCGCAGGTCTCCTACCTGACTTCGCCACACTATCCTTTAGCCCCCCTCAAGAAATTTTGGGTGTTTCTTCACGGGCTTCTTACCGCGTCGTCGTGTTAACCTCATTCGCCGGTATCCCTCTGCACATTGCTCCATCGAATCCCAGGCGGGCTCCGGCACTCTCCCTGGGTCAACCGACCACCTGTCTATTTCCTCCCAAGTGGTGTAACCCAGATCCGGCTCCCGCTGCCGAGCTAGCTCCTCGAAACGCCGCCTCTCTGCTTTTGCTGCCTCCAGCTCTGCTTTGGGGCGGCGATACTCCTCTGGCTCTGCCCAGGGTCCTTTTCCGTCCAGCTCGTCCTCCCATGTCCATTTCGTGCCTGTATTTCTGTGTATGCTTGTGTGAGTGTGAATCTAACTCGCTCCAGGCTGGTGAGATATAGAGGTGAGTGTGTGTAACATTTCCTGAGAAGCTGAGGGATAGCCTCCTACCCCCTCCTGTGCTGCAGCCACTGATACACTATTCTGAGGTGATAACAATGTGAGTGCTGGCTTTGAAAATATATCAAAGGGATTGGAGAGAAGGAGACAAGCCATTACAGTGTGGGGGTTTTCATTTCTTAAATCAACAGCTAAAAGAATACAGTACGTGATCGGCAAGCATACACAGCTCATCTGAGAAGCTAATCAAATAAATATGATGTAACCGACTGGAGAAAAGAACACACACTCACGAACACACACAGACCACACACTCACAATAAATAAACGCTTGCACACACACATTATCATAGTCACATCATACCTGGCCCCCCATAATTGTTCCCCACACACACCCCCCAACATGCATTACAGCAGTGGTGCAATCTTAGAAAAATGGGTTCCAAAAGGATTCTTCGGCTGTCCCCATAGGAGAACCCTTTTTGGTTCCATGTAGAACCATCTCCAGAAAGGGGCTTCAAACCCAAAAAGGTTCTACCTGGAAACAAAAAGGGTTCTTCAAAGGGTTCTCCTATGGAGCCAGCTGAAGAACGCTTTAAGGGTCTCGATAGCACCTTTTTCTCTAACATGCTGATCAGACCACTCGCGTTGCAAAATAAATTTAAACATACATGTTATTCAATTATTGCACCCACACTGCTCACGCGCGCCAACGAGCGTCTGTGTTGCCAAGCACTAAAATAGAAGTCAGTTCTATTTGTGACGCTGAGCGCAGTGCAAGTCCTGCATCTCCCATCTCCTCATTGGTTTATAGAAGCAGATACCCATGTGCCATCTCCTCATTGGTTATACCCACGTGGGTGATTGAAAGATGAACTGAGTTCGGTCGGTCGTTGCGGTAACTATGAAAGTTAGATGCCAATCGCCATATAAAGTCCAAAGAAGAAAAAGCTTGGAAGAAGGAGAGATGACTAGAAACGATTCGGTTGACCGTTTTATGTGTGGATTAATTGTCGGAGTAGAGGGCCTTCAGGTATAAACATTACAACTCAATGTTTATATCCCAGGACAAATTAGCTTGCAACAAACAGCAAGCTAGCTAAATAGGACAAATTAGCTAGCAACTGCAAGCTAGCTAGCTAAATTGCCATAAATGTTTAATGCTTTTCGACCTGTTGTCACGGCCGTCTAAAGAACTAGACCAAAGCGCAGCGTACATATTCCTTTTTATTAGGATGACGCCGACAAAAACAATAAACAATACAAAAAACGACCGTGAAGCTTAAGGCAATAGTGCCACAAACAAAGTTAACTTCCCACAACTAAAGGAGGGAAAAGGGCTACCTAAGTATGGTTCCCAATCAGAGACAACGATAGACAGCTGTCCCTGATTGAGAACCATACCCGGCCAAAACATAGAAATACAAAATCATAGAAAAACAAAACATAGGATGCCCACCCCAAATCACACCCTGACCAAACCAAATAGAGACATAAAAAGGCTCTCTAAGGTCAGGGCGTGACACCTGTCCCCAGATTAATGTCATTGGTTCAGAGTTTGTTTTGATATTTTAACCTTCGTGTCGTGATTGCGTTTGGTGTGGGGGGACAAAATCAATTTGCGCACGATCGCGGCTGGTTTGGGTATGGCGTAAGAGTGTGGGCAGAGATATTAGCCATAAGAGGCCAGTATGAGTGTGACATTGTGCTCTCTCTGCAGAGGGATGTTTGCGCCTCCTGTCTCCCTCTCCTGTCTCCCTTCCCCGTCTCTCTTCTTTCTCCCTCTCCTGTCTCCCTCTGCTGTCTCTCTCTCCTGACTCCCTCTCCTGACTCCCTCTCCTGTCTCCCCCACCTGTCTCCCTCTCCTGTCTCCTGTCTCCTACTCCTGTCTCCCTCTCCTGTCCCTCTCTCTTGTCTCCTCCTCCTGTCTCCCTCTCCTGTCTCCCCTCCTGGTCTCCCTTCTCCCTCTCCTGTCTCCCTCTCCTGTCTCTCTCTCCTGTCTCCCTCTCCTTTCTCCCTTTCCTGTCTCCCTCTCCTTTCTCCCTTTCCTGTCTCCCTCTCCTGTYTCCCTTTCCTGTATCTTTTCACCACAATTAGTCTTCATGGAGGCAGCCAGTGACAGGCAGTGTTTTAATGAGCTAGGCGTGTCCGGGGGAGACAGCGGATAGCCTAGTGCTGCAGCTGTCCATTGTGTCTGCTCCAATGCAGACGCTAATAAACCCACTGACAGCCCAGAGGACACAGTGCTGTTGTCTTGTCCTGACCTATAGCCAAGCTACTGGGGGAGGTTAGTGTGAATTGAAATTCTCAGGCTGGCTGGCATTCTAGTTGTGTTCTGATCMACAGCAAGGGCAGTGTATGCTAGAGTACTCAGTAGTACTGTTCCAACATTTATGGTATACAGTATATCAATTCAGACAACATCAGTGTCYATTATCTACATTGGAACTGTGGATGACCCATTAAGTTATCACTGGTTCGTTACATTTCTCTGGCTGTGTGTCTGGTGTTGTTTAGTTTCAACACCATGACTGTGCTATTAGAGCGGAAGAGAAATGGGCACCTCTCTAGGCTCAGATGGTTGTGTGTTAGTGTGTGTGTGTGTGCTATGTGTACAAGTGCTGCAGGTCCTGGGCTGGGTAAGYAATGAGGCTGGTGTTGAGTGAAACAGAGAAGGTAAATAAATGACCGTTGTGACTCACAGTCTTTCAGGGGGAGCTCAGCAGATACGGCAGTTAGCCCTGCTTTCACTAGTGCTACTTCAAACCCTTTTTCCCTGCATGGAACCAAAACTGAACTGACCCTCTTAGAATATGAAAGAGCCTTTATATCCAACCAGATCTATAGACAGTCAGCCACAGGGAGAATTTCAACTACATTATTTCAGCAAGAAACAAAAACAGAAACAGAACTGCAACCTCTATTGAGTGTCCTTTGACTAGAAGATCATGAAAAACTCTCTAAAGAGTGAAAACATGTAGCTTACTAATTTGTACTCTCCCGGCGATGAATTGTCTGGAGTAGTAGTGCTCCATGCTACAGTACAGAAAGAGAAACCAAGGCAGGTCTGGTTTCCAGGAAGTGGGAATTGATTCAATTCTCACACAATTAGACTTATCACACCCAAATGGGATTGTGCTGCTCGCATTGTGCTGCTCACATTGTGCTGCTCGCATTAAGACAATACATACAGTATGAGCATTATTAATAGATCAAACACACACACACACTTACGCAGACGCACTCTCTATCTGTCTGTCAGCTCTATTGTCTCTGTCTCCCACCGCCCACCCCCTCTCTATTGTCTGTCGTCTATCTGTTCTGTCTCACCCCGCCCCACCCCCCCTCTTCTATTGTCTGTCAGTCTATCTGCTCTGTCTCCACCCCCCACCCCTCTCTATCTGTCTGTCAGCATCTGTCTCTGTCTCACCCCGCAACCCCCCCTCTATCTGTCTGATTCTATTCTGTCTCTGTCTCCCCCCGCCCCACCCCCTCTCTATCTGTCTGTCAGTCTATCTGTCTCTGTCTCCACCCGCCCCACCCCCTCTCTATCTGTCTGTCAGTCTATCTGTCTCTGTCTCCCACCCCGCCCACCCCCTCTCTATCTGTCTGTTCAGTCTATCTGTCCTCTGTCTCCACCTGCCCACTCCCCCTCTCTATCTGTCTGTCAGTCTATCTGTCTCTGTCTCCACCCCGCCCACCTCCACTCTCTCTGTGCTGTCAGTCTATCTGTCTCTGTTCACCCGCCCACCCCCTCTCTATTTTGTCAGTCATCTTCTCTGTCTCCACCCCGCCCACCCCCTCTCTATCTGTCTGTCAGTCTATCTGTCTCTGTCTCCACCCGCCACCCCCTCTCTCTCTGTCTGTCAGTCTATCTGTCTCTGTTCCACCCGCCCACCCCCTCTCATCTGTGCGTCAGTCTTCTGTCTCTGTCTCCACCCCGCCCCCCCTCTCTAATCTGTCTGTCATCTATCTGTCTCTGTCTCCACCCCGCCCCACCCCCTCTCTCTATCTGTCTGTCAGTCTATCTGTCTCTGTCTCATCCCGCTCCACCCCCTCTCTATCTGTCGTCTCTATCTGTCTCTGTCTCTCACCTCCGCCCCCCGCCCTCTCTATGCTGTCTGTCAGTCTTCTGTCTCTGTCTCCACCCCGCCCCACCCCCTCTCTATCTGTCTGTCAGTCTATCTGTCTCTGTCTCACCCCCGCCCACCCCTCTTCTATCTGTCTGTCAGTCTATCTGTCTCTGTCTCACCCCGCCCCACCCCCTCTCTATCTGTCTGTCAGTTATTCTGTTCTGTCTCACCCGGCCACCCCCTCTCTATCTGTTGGTCAGTCTATCTGTCTCTGTCTCCACCCGGCCACCCCCTCTCTATTGTCTGTCAGTCTATCTTGTCTCTGTCTCCACCCGCCCCACCCCCTCTCTAATCTGTCTGTCGTCTACTTCTCTGTCTCCACCCCACGCCCACCCCTCTCTCTATCTGTCTGTGTCTATCTGTCTGCTGTCTCCACCCCGCCCACCCCCTCTCTATCGTACTGTTCAGTCTATTGGTCCTCTTCCGACCCCGCCCCACCCCCTCTCTATCTGTCTGTCAGTCCATCTGTCTTCTGTCCCATCCCCGCCCCAACCCCCTCTCTATCTCGTCTCAGTACTATCTGTCTTCTGTCTCCACCCCCCCACCCCCTCTCATCTGTCTGTCAGTCTATCTGTCTCTGTCTCCCACCCCGCCCACCCCCTCTTCTTTAGCTATGTCCTGTCTCCACCCGCCCCCTCTCTATCTCTCATCTTGTCTCTTCTCACCCGGCCCACCCCCCGCTCTCGATTGCTGTCAGTCTATCTGTCTCTTTCCACCCCCCCCCACCCCCTCTCTACTGTCTTTTTGTGCGTCTATTGTCTCTGTCCTCCACCCCGCCCCACCCCCTCTCTACTCTGTCGTCAGTCTATCTGTCTCTGTCTCCACCCCCCCCACCTCCTCTCTATTGTCTGTCAGTCTATCTGTTCTTGTCTCACCCCACCCACCCCCCTCTCTATCTGTCTGTCAAGTCTATCTGTCTCTGTCTCACCCCGCCCCACCCCCTCTCTATCTGTCTGTGCAGTCTATCTTCTCTGTCCTCCACCCGGCCCACCACCCCCTCTCTAGTCGCGTCTATCTGTCCTGTCTCCACCCGCCACCCCCCTCTCTATCTGTCTGTCAGTCTATTGTTCGTCTCACCCCGCCCCCCCCCTTCTCTATCTGTCTGTCAGTCTATCTCTCTTGTCTCCACCCGCCCCACCCCCCTCTATCTGTCTGCAGTCATTGTCTATCTCTTGTCTCGTCTCGTCTCCCACGCCCACCCCTCTCTATCTGTCTTCTCTATCTGTCTCTGTCTCACGCCCCCCCCCCTCTATCTGTCTGTCAGTCTATCTGTCTCGTCTCCACCCCACCCCCCCTCTCCTATCGTCTGTCAGTCTCATCTGTCTCTGTCTCCACCCCGCCCACCCCCCCTCTATCTGTCTGTCAGTCTTCTGTCTCTGTCTCCACCCGCCCACCCCCCTCTCTATCTGTCTGTCAGTCTATCTGTCTCTGTCTCCACCCCGCCCCACCCCTCTCTATCTGTCTGTCAGTCTATTCTGTCTCTGTCTCCACCCCGCCCCACCCCCCTCTCATCTGTCTGTCAGTCTATCTGTCTCTGCTCCACCCCAGCCACCCTCTCTCACCCCTCCGTCCTCACTCTAATCCGTCTGTCAGTCTATCTGTCTTCATTTCTCTCTGTCTCCCACCCGCCACCCCCCTCTCTTCTGTCTGTCAGTCTATATCTGTCTCTGTCTCCACCCCGCCCCACCCCCTCTCTATCTGTCTGTCAGTCTATCTGTCTCTGTCTCCACCCCGCCCCACCCCCCTCTCTATCTGTCTGTCAGTCTATCTGTCTCTGTCTCCACCCCGCCCCACCCCCCTCTCTATCTGTCTGTCAGTCTATCTGTCTCTGTCTCCCACCCCCCACCCCTCTCTATCTGTCGTCATTATCTGTCTCTGTCTCACCCCCCCACCCCCCTCTCTATCTGTCTGTCAGTCATCTGTCTCTGTCATCCACCCCGCCCACCCCCTCTCTATCTGTCTGTCAGTCTATCTGTCTCTGTCTCCACCCGCCGCCCACCCTCTCTATCTGTCTGTCAGTCTATCTGTCTCTGTCTCCACCCCGCCCCACCCCCCTCTTATCTGTCTGTCAGTCTATCTGTCTCTGTTCTCCACCCCGCCCACCCCCTCTCTATCTGTCTGTCAGTCTATTGTCTGTCATCTATCTGTCTTCGTCTCTCTCCGCCCCGCCCACCCCTCTCTATCTGTCAGTCTATCTGTCTCTGTCTCCCCCACCCCGCCCCACCCCCTCTCTATCTGTCTGTCAGTCTATCTGTCTCTGTCTCACCCCGCCCCACCCCCTCTCTATCTGTCTGTCAGTCTATCTGTCTCTGTCTCCACCCGCCCACCCCCCTCTCTATCTGTCTGTCAGTCTATCTGTCTTGTCTCCACCGCCCCACCCCCTCTCTATCTGTCTGTCAGTCTTCTGTTCTGTCTCCACCCGCGCCCCACCCCCCTCTCTATCTGTCCTGTCAGTCTATCTGTCTCTGTCTCCACCCCGCCCCACCCCCTCTCTATCTGTCTGTCAGTCTATCTGTCTCTGTCTCCACCCCCCACCCTCTCTTGTCTGTCGTCTACTTCTGTCCCACCGCCCCACCCCCTCTCTATCTGTCTGTCAGTCTATCTGTCTCTGTCTCTCACCCGCCCACCCCCCTCTCTATCTGTCTGTCAGTCTATTTCTGTCTCTTGTCTCTCTCTCGTCTCCACCCCGCCCCACCCCTCTCTATCTGTCTGTCAGTCTATCTGTCTCTGTCTCTCTCTCTGTCTCCACCCGCCCCACCCCCCTCTCATCTGTCTGTCAGTCTATCTGTCTCTGTCTCCACCCCGCCCCACCCCCTCTCTATCTGTCTTCAGTCTATCTGTCTCTGTCTCATTCTGTTTATCTATCCTCTCTGTCTCTCTCTCATCCTGTCTCCACCCCCTCTCTATCTGTCTATCTGTCTCTGTCTCTCTCTCTGTCTCTACCCCCACCCTCCTCTATCTGTCTCTCTCTCTGTCTCTCTCTCCTCTCTCCACCCCGCCCCCTCTCTCTATCTCTATCATCTCTGTGCAGCAGGTACCCGGCAACAACTGGCAACCTCTAAATCACTCTTATTGGAGTGTGCTAAGATTGCATGGGTCTCACCACAGGGAAGAAAGAGAAGTGCTATCATATAGCAGGACTGAGTGAAGTGTCTGTTGTGAGGACATGTGATACAGTGGATCGTACGCCTGCCGCCCTCCCTGCAGTGTCAATGGGAGATGGAAAGGTTACTTACTGACCCCGGGTCATTTACTGTGGGATGGTACAGGTTATAGCAGCATGTCTGGTTTGAGTTGAGTTATACATTTATGCATGTCTACTGCAGGCAGATACTA
>NC_036866.1:13214070-13279861 GCF_002910315.2 Salvelinus sp. IW2-2015
TTATGACAGACATGGTGGGGTCGTCATGCAGACGGCTGGGGCTGGCTGGTCGGTCTGGCTGAAAAGCTTTGTATTTTTTCAAGAGTTGTTCATTGTTAGTCTGTTAGTTAAAGGTGCAACATAATATTATTATTGAGTTACCTTTGATCTAGTTCAGTCTTATTAATCACTTTAACATATTTTAATAATGATCTCTTACCTAGCTTATGACTGTGGGTATTTAGCTTACTTTTGTTCTAAATAGAGATGGCATATTGGGTTGTGTTGCTTTGGGTCTTCACCACAGAGAGAAAGAGAAGTGCTATCTATATTGCAGAGACTGAGTAAAGTGTCTCTGTCTCTGTCTCCACCCCGCCCCACCCCCCTCTCATATCTGTCTGTCAGTCTATCTGTCTCTTGTCTCCACCCCGCCCCACCCCTCTCTATCTGTCGTCAGTCTATCTGTCTCTGTCTCCACCCCGCCCACCCCCCTCTCTATCTGTCTGTCAGTCTATCTGTCTCTGTCTCCACCCCGCCCCACCCCCCTCTCTATCTGTCTGTCAGTCTATCTTGCTCTGTCTCCACCCCGCCCCACCCCCTCTCTATCTGTCTGTCAGTCTATCTGTCTCTGTCTCCACCCCGCCCCCACCCCCCTCTCTATCTGTCTGTCAGTCTATCTGTCTCTGTCTCCACCCCGCCCCCACCCCCCTCTCCTATCTGTCTGTCAGTCATCTGTCTCTGTTCCACCCGCCCCACCCCCTCTCTATCTGTCTGTCAGTCTATCTGTCTCTGTCTCCACCCGCCCCACCCCCCTCTCTATCTGTCTGTCAGTCTTATCTGTCTCTGTCTCAGCCCCGCCCCACCCCCCTCTCTATCTGTCTGTCAGTCTATCTGTCTCTGTCTCCACCCCGCCCCACCCCCTCTCTATCTGTCTGTCAGTCTATTCTGTCTCTTCTCCACCCCGCCCCACCCCCCTCTATCTTGTCTGTCAGTCTATCTGTTCTCTGTCTCCACCCCCCCCACCCCCCTCTCTATCTGTCTGTCAGTCTATCTGTCTCTGTCTCCACCCCGCCCCACCCCCCTCTTATCTGTCTGTCAGTCTATCTGTCTCTGTCTCCACCCGCCCCACCCCCTCTCTCTATCTGTCAGTCTATCTGTCTCTGTCTCTCTCTCTGTCTCCACCCCGCCCCACCCCCTCTCTATCTGTCTGTCAGTCTATCTGTCTCGTCTCTCTCTCTGTCTCCACCCCGCCCCACCCCCTCTCTATCTGTCTGTCATCTTCTGTCTCTGTCTCTCTCTGTCTCCACCCCGCCACCCCCTCTCTATCTGTCTGTCAGTCTATCTGTCTCTGTCTCTCTCTGTCTCCACCCCGCCCCACCCCCCTCTCTATCTGTCTGTCAGTATCTGTCTCTGTCTCACCCGCCCCACCCCCTCTCTATCTGTCTGTCAGTCTATCTGTCTCTGTCTCATTCTGTTATCTATCTCTCTGTCCTCTCTCTCACTGTCTCCACCCCCTCTCTATCTGTCTATCTGTCTCTGTCTCTTCCTTGTCTCTACCCCCACCCCTCCTCTATCTGTCTCTCTCTCTGCTCTCTCTCTCTCTCTCACCCCGCCCCCCTCTCTCTATCTCTATCATCTCTGTGCAGCAGTACCCGGCAACAACTGGCAACCTCTAAATCACTCTTATTGGAGTGTGCTAAGATGCATGGTCCACCACAGGGAAGAAAAGAGAAGTGCTATCTATATAGCAGAGACTGAGTGAAGTGTCTGTTTGAGGACATGGTGATACAGTGGATCGTACGCCTGCCGCCCTCCCTGCAGTGTCAATGGGAGATGGAAAGTGTACTTACTGACCCCGGGTCATTTACTGTGGGATGGTACAGGTTATAGCAGCATGTCTGGTTTGAGTTGAGTTTATACATTTATGCATGTCTACTGCAGCAGCATACTAAGCAGTGGAAACACTTAGAGTAGACAAGATTAACATTACTTAGATCATACTTATATGTGTACATGCATGCAATAGCTGTACAAAAGATGTAGCATTGTACAGCTTGGTTCTAACTATAATGCACTTTCAATAGACATTCTCATTTGAGCATGCTATTTAGTCCAATAGCTTAATCTTTCCAGGAAACTGACCTAATATTAATAGGTGAGTCATTTTCAGGTTGTGGTTGACCAGGTGTCATGGTGGACTGTTATTTTATATTTCCTCCTCCGACCGCTGTTTAAATATTAGTCATCTAAAACCTGTTACTGTGAGAGATATTTGAGTTCAGTACATTTTCTCCAGTGAGGCATTAAAGTTTAAGACCCAGCTGTGTTGCTATGTATAGGCAATGGCTTATCTTGCGTATAGAGGTGCACTTGAACAGGCAGACCCCATGATCCTTGTCTCTGGAAAAGCTATTACAAGGTTCAGTAACTCCCACGGTGATGGAGGATGGTAGTGTGTGTGTGTGTGTGTGTGTGTGTGTGTGTGTGTGTGTGTGTGTGTGTGGTGTGTGTGTGTGTGTGTGTGTGTGTGTGTGTGTGTGTGTGTGTGTGTGTGTGTGTGTGTGTGTGGTGTGTGTGTGTGTGTGGGTGTTGTGTGTGTGTACGTTGCTGTCTGCGGGGGGTGGGGCGGGGTGGAGACAGAGACAGATAGACTGACAGACAGATAGAGAGGGGGGTGGGGCGGGGTGGAGACAGAGACAGAGACACTTTACACAGTCTCTGCAATATAGATAGCACTTCTCTTTCCTCTCTGTGGTGAAGACCCAAAGCAACACAACCCAATATGCCATCTCTATTTAGAACAAAAAGTAAGCTAAAATACCCACAGTCATCAAGCTAGGTAAGAGATCATTATTAAATATGTTAAAGTGAYTAATAAGACTGAACTAGATCAAAGGTAACTCAATAATAAATATTATGTTGCACCTTTAACTAACAGACTAACAAATGAACAACTCTTGAAAAAATACAAAGACTTTTCAGCCAGACCGACCAGCCAGCCCCAGCCGTCTGCATGACCGACCCCCACCAGTCTAGTCAATAACTCCAACACAATTTCCTTCCCAGTTCCCACCTTGAATTTGTTTAATTCCGAAGGGAAAGGTTTRGAAACCATTTTTTTTACAGAAAACCCCACATACACCTGAAATATACTACATTAACACACAGAAACAGCAAATCCTTCAGATAATTAATCTAATAGGACTAATAGTACTGTAGAGCTATTTTTATTTGCACACAATATAGCTGGGTCGCCCCGTCCTGCCCCTAGGCGTTCACCACCCTGCAGAACCCCAATCCAACACACCCCACTCAGCTTTAGGATCTTAGTGAAACATGAATTTATTGATTTTGGGCGTTTTAGGCCAAGGTGAGACTGACAACCCACAGACCCCCAGGGCCAGGACTGAGCATCTCAGCAGCTAGGGATTGCCTAAATAGGTAGCTCCCCTGACGTGGACATGTTTTCAATACAGACACTTTAAGTCATACAGTATTCCATATAAGGCATCCAGACCTTATGAAAGTTGCCCAGTATACCCTTAATCTTGTTAGAAATCAAATCTAGTGATACATAACTTGACATTGTGGGAGGATATCCAACCTTCCAATGAAAGGCAATGCATTTCTTAGCTGCTATAAATGCTTGGTAACACAGTTTCTTCAGATAACAGTCACCAGTTTCAACATTTCCAAGCAAACAAAAACAAAGAGAAGGGAGAATCTGTAGACATGCTGAGATAAAAGAACATACTCTTTGTCAGAATTCAGTCAGCCTTTACAAGACCATAACATAGCAAATATGTAATCTTGTGTTTTACACCTCCAGCAGAGGAATTACATGTCTGAGTGCATGATGTTCTGTTTCACTGGCATATAGTACGTTCTATAGATGGTCTTAAACTGCAGTAATTTATGTCTGCTATTATATGAATATGACTGGGCATTCCAACATATCTGTATCCATTCATCATCATCAATAGTGTCTCCCAGGTCTTCCTCACATTTTGTTTGACATGTTTTGGGTCCACGGGAAAAGCCTCTCTCAACCCTTGATACAGTTTGGAAATGAACTTTGGAGATTTGTCAGACTTCCTTAAAATAGCATCTGGCTTGTCCAGTGTTTGCTGCACAGAGCGAATAAAGTGTTGTATCTCCAGATATTCACCTCAGCTCCGTCAAATACTGGTCTTCCCTGGCTGTCTGACCCTGCTGGGACCCCTGTCACCATCTGATGCTGCTAAGACATGATGAACAGTGTTGTGTACTGACTGCACTAGAGGGCTGCATTCCCAAGGGATGCCTGCAGGACCTGCTTAACCAATGTGATTCGAAGTGCAATCAAAAAATGTAATCATCATTGAAAAGGAAAAGGCACAACGCCCACATAGGTTAGGCTACTATGGTGAGTGAGCGTTGCGCCTTTTCATTTTCAGTAAGTTGATTACCCATTTATTTGTCTCTGCCTGTAAATCGTCCTCCTAAAAGGTAGGCTATATCCTGTATGCAAAACGTAGCAAGTGTTGCTGTCATCATTCTTGCTGCTCCAAGTTCATTAGCCATACCTGCGAGATCAGGTGTGCATGTGGTCTCAATGAAATAGAGTAGGCTATAGCCTACACATGGTTGGAGAAGCATGGGGCAGTTATCTTTCCAAGGAAATGTACTTCCTAAAAACTTTACTAAATTGCCTAGAAACAGGCCTAAATATTGATCACCTTTCATTTGCGTCAACCTCACCTCTAACTCTCAACATTGTGCACCGCACGCAACGCACGCACGGCACGCACGCACGCACGCACGCACGCACGCACACACACAACACACACACACACACACACACACACACACACACACACACACACACACACACACACACACAACACACCACACACATTTTATGCCGGACACTTACAATTAGCTCTAGTCCGGAAGCTGGAGACAGCTAAAACCAGGCAACCCTCACCACCCGAGAGCACCTCCTAGAATCACACTAAAATAGTGAGGAGAGGAGCAACAAGCAATATGTCAACTGGCTACTCAATAGAGGCCAATTTAAGAGATCGCGAAACAAGAGTGACGGCCAAATTGGGATATTGTTTCTACAAGAGCACTTTGCAGTGAGCCTAAATACATTGCTTTATCCGAGCTGTCACACTCCATCCTTCCTTATCATCACAAACACATTCTCTACTTTCTCTACTAGCCTATGGTTTGTTTTTCCCCAAAAGCAGAATATTTCAGGTCATCCTATGGTTAGTGTCTGGAGAGCTGCTGCTGACAGCTTTTCTAATAGGAGCTGTAGTGCAACCCCCCTCTTCCCCGTGTATCGCCTGTTCTGTGGGGTAATTCTCTGGGTACTGCCCGGCCCAACAGGCTCCATCATTTCCTCCACAGCCAGATTGCCCTCTCTTGGCAAAACATGATGCGATGTGACTGCAATGAGTTCACTGCCTCCAAACTAACTTGATCGTCTTCTGAAGTGGAGGAAACATCTCAGAACTCACAACTTTCAAAACCAGTTGGGTTCTGTTTCTCCCCCCCAACTAAAAAAGACTATGATTTCATCATCTTCACACACATTAAAAATAAATGGTTCTATATAGTGCCAAATAAGGGTAATTTGGCTTGTAACCACAGCAGATCCATTTTGGTGCTATATGGAACCTTTTTTCAGGTTCTATAAAGAACCATGCTCATAAGGTTCTAAATGGAACCTGTATGGTGCTGTCAAATAACTTTTCCTAAGGTTCTATAAAGAACTATTAAAAAATGGTTCTGCTATGGTTACAATCATTTTGGGGGCTATATACAATAGAATCGTTTTATATGGCTCTTTATAGAACCTCAATCTCAAAGGTTCCTTATAGAACCATACAGGKTTTTTTATTCATGGTTTAATAGACAGGTTGGTTGTTTAGCAACAAAACCAATGCGTGAACGACTATGGGTCAAACAGACAGGGTTAGCTTAGACTGTTGAGAACATTAAACTATATTTCATCTCCAATGTTTATTGAACATTTGTACAATAAACTCTCAAATACATCGTTACAGTTGTTGGTTAGTTAGCTAGTGAATTTTTGCCATATTAGCATACATATGAAAGCAGTCAGAACACCTCAAAACAAGACATGGTATCAAGAACAAGATGAAACTTGCTGAAATGAGTCAAATACAATTCCCCACATGGCAGCTTCTTTTCATTGTTGGTAGCTATCTGGCCATCCAGAATCACAACAACTGACGGACTTCTGCCCCTCACGGACATCTGAGTGCGCTAAGAAAAACGTGCAAAATGACTAATTCAAGGTAGAAAGGAGTTGGAGCACTCATTTTTTTTAGATTGATTTATTTTCACTTTAATCCATTTGTTTGCTGAAGGGCAAAGTCCCACCTGAACTCCCATCTATAGCCATGTTATATTGTTAAAATTCCATACGTTTTATTATTGTATTTATTAACTAGTTGAATCAGGTGTTCTAGCTCTGGAAGAACTGGGGGTCCCTGAGGAGAGAATTAAGAACTACCGACTTAGTCAACTTTTACAAGACACCGTCACTGGCCATAGTCATACAGTATAACATGTAATAACATAACACAACAGATTAGATCAACTGAAATGACACACTCACTCACGGTTGCACAAAATGAGCTGTGAGCAAACCACGCCACCAAATATTCGAATGATCCGCCACCCCTGCATATAAATGATCACTCAATTGCAAAGAACTATTGAAGAGCTCAAAGGGTTCTTTGGGTCAGTATGGCTCCACATAGAACCATCCCCCTTCCTAAAGAACCCTTGARGAACCCTCATTTTTTAGTGTGCAGTTAACCTTGAGGTATATCTGGCTGGCTACAGTGCAAATGCAAAACGATTATATCAAGGCTGGATCGTGGACAGTCTCCTTCAAATGTCGACAGGCACACTGTATGCATAAGACAGCAATGGTTCTACGGTTATTTTGACATGGATGCCAGTCCCGAAGTATTATGTGATTGTTCTGTCAGAGAGAAATAAGAGGTGGTGTTAAGAGACAAGAGACAGGATATAGAGAAACAGCTTCTGTGCCTCTGTTTGTTCTTTGTTCTCCCCATGGGGGATATAGATGTGCTGGTGAAATGACACATCAGAGGGCGACGCTGAGTCTCCATGCATAATCAAATAGGACTGAATACTTTAGCCTCTCCTCTGGCTCCGGCTCCATCCAGGTCAGAGCTGTAGCCAGAAGGATCCCATTTTGCAGACGAGGACAAAGCATCTATTAAGGGTATTATATTCCACTGACAGCACTCCGCCTGCAGACCTGCAGCTTCATTTCTTACTTCGAGGGACACAGAGGTGATGTGATTCACAGGTTTATAAAATTCAACACACCCGCGGGGACGCCGGCACTGTAAAAAACAATAAAAAGACTGATATGGTTCTGAACGAAACACATGAAGTCAATGTTACTTTTTAAAAGGATGACATATGGCTCGATAGAGGTCCTTTGCTACTATCGTTTACGGCCATCTAAAACAGAATGACCAGAATAAAAGTGAAGAGAATTGTAGATTAAACAGCCGAAATGTTAAGACAAACAGTGGGGACATTAGATTTAACCTGGTCTGTGGTCTGTGGTTTGTACTCTGCTGTTCTTTCTTCCATAGGGCCAGTTTGTTTCTAGCCCACTGGGACAAATAACATTCATTATCTTCTGTGGAATTACCGATCACTAATTTCAAACACTCACAGGCTAGGAAAGTCCTGCCAGGTAGCCATGCTAGGCTAGGGAAGTGGTGCCAGGTAGCCATGCTAGGCCAAGGAAGTTGTGCCAGGTAGCCATGTTACTGTAGGCTAGGGAAGTCATACCAGGTAGCCATTCTAGGCTAGGTAAGTCATGCTAAGTATCCATGATAGGCTAGGGAAGTGGTGGAAGGTAGCCATGCTATGTTAGGGAAGTAGGCGTAACGCCAGATAGAGACTTAATTAGCTCTACCGTAGCCTGGCTGACACACAGTCGGCCACTATTATGCCTCCGGCCCACTATGATGTTACCATTATGAGGGCCCTAAAGATGTGCAATACTTCTGAATGCAACAGTACAGAACACAGCCAACAATGAACGCAATCCTGATGGATCAAACGCCTACAGCACACAGGGAAACAAGGATCGGGCAATCTCAGTTCTTGTGCGATTGTTATCTCATTTGAACTACAGTACTGTATAGAATGTCTCTGTTATGTCTCACAATGTACTGTACGGAATGTCTCTGTTGTCTCCCAACTGTGCTTTCAAGGGCTTTGAGGAAAAACTCTGTAATATTTGCAAAGACTCCTTTTCTTTTTGAACTATTTCCCCTCTCCAGAACTGTCCGGGGATTCAGTCATTCACAATTTATAATGGGAGCTTGGCTGTACAACCAGCTTAATACAGTTACAGATTTTAAGTCTGCTAATGGTATACTGTTGAAGCTTGAATGAAATTAGTGTGTGTGGGGGGGGGGGGGGGGTTAGTCTCATTCACTGTGGGTTTTGTTTCAAAATGGAATAAAAAAACATCTGTAATCTCACAAAAGTTATTTTGCTTGTATTTAATATGAATATCCTCTTTGTTATGGTTCTATATTTTTTGTTAATTGCATTTTTATTATTAATAAAATCAGTGTGTGACTATTATGTCTTGTGTAACATTTCAAGTGTCATAAATGTGCTTGAAAGGCACTACAAAGAGGGTACTCAGTACTCTGTTATATTACCTTTTTGTGAGTAGCACTTGACTATGGTCCACCAAGGGACCATTTCTCAGAGAAAAGCAATACAGATACTTTAAGAGTATGGAAGGAGTGCCAGTGCTTACACAGCGGAGATAAAGCCATCATGCAAAACGTTGACTGACTGTAAATCCAATATCTTATTTGCAATGCATACTATTCATTAAAAAGGATTTCCTAAAATAAGACAGGATGGTCATCATCCAGATTCGGACTCCATTCCTGTTTAAAGTCACATAAGGAAATCCAGCAGGATCCAAAACCGGGAAGAGCACAATAGTGTATTAGTGAGCGGGCAGTGTCTACATGACCCCAAGAGACACCCACCACTCTCCTCTTCAGCTTATTCTCTCACACTTTGGTTCCTTCCTTAGTTTCCCCTTGTTACTAGGACACAAAAAGCCAATGCTCTGCACAGTCAGCGTAACACTCTTTATCTTCCCCCCCATTATGGAGTACAGATTCCCCAAGGCGCCGCTTTAACAAATCCCCATTCATTAAATATGCAACCGGCGAATAGCATGTGATTATATCCAGCATGAACGTTTGATATGGAAAATGGCCGAATAAAGGCGAGGAATASAATAGACTGGACGGAGAGATGGAGAGGCGAAACGAGGGGATGAGATAATGGTAGCGGTTTTGTAGTGAAGCTATCTTAATGGCATTGATGAGTAGTTAGATTCTTGCTGAGGTCAGCTAAGGGCCTTGGGGGCCAGCGTGGGGCCATTGATCCTGGGGTCCTTCAACACCAAGGGCCAAAGAGGCTTTCTAAACATTATTACGGAGGGAGATGTAACAATGTCCCAAGGAGTAATACAATACATAAACCTGAAACAGCTGGAGGAGCTAGAGGCTCTCTGAGACAGAAACAGGACTCAGAAGATCAATCTGGGTACAGCATAGCCTATCACAGAGCATGTTTGTGTCGCCCTGATTTGCCTTTATCTTGGCCAGGTCGCAGCTGTAAATGAAAACTTGTTCTCAACTGGCCTACCTGGTTAAATAAAGGTGAAATAAATACATTTTTTAAAAACAGGGCAAACAGGGGCCATACAGTATGCCAAGCTGTTTCTCCACCCCCAAAATGTACCACTCCAATCCAGGGCTTCATTGGTTATTAATGTGCGGTGGGCCTGATCCATCTAAGAGCCTGGGAAAAGCTTTAGTCAAGTAGGCTAAAATTCACAGACATCTTGTTTCTTGTCTCCGATTGGTGTTGGTAATTTAAGGGTTCGACAGACAGGCAGCATACTGTAAGCCTCCATCTCCAGCTGAGCTATCACTCTCTGCACATGGGTGCCAAGTTGGGAGTCTCCGTGTAAACTCGCTGTAGGGTTACCTTGGGAAGAATGAAGCAGGTCGTAAACAAGGAGGCGGATAAATGGTGTAAGACTTTGACAGGCCTTTGTGGTGTACTTCAATATAAAATAATACAGTTCCAACATGTCCAGATACTCTGCCATAATGTCACTGATTACACTTCCTTTAGATTATAAATTATGCAAATGAGGCCTAGTAGTAATTAAAGATAAATTCCAATTAAATGTATCCATGTTTACATTAGGCCTACATAGCGCCAAAACCCCCTTCTCTGGAGAATCAACCTGTCCTGATTTCAGTGTGTGTGCTGCGTGCGTGTGTGCACAAGTGTAGGTGTACATGTGTGGGCCTAGGGCTCATGGACTACACATAAGTGATTCTGCATGTTTATCCCATTGGGAGCTTGCCCTATGTGGGTCCATCTGTATGTGTTTAGCTGGAGGACGTGTGAGGCAGGGAGATGGAGGAGAGGTGAGGAAGTGGAACATAAGTTGACATAAAGCTTAGCTGGTCTCGTCCCAATGTGATACATGGGTAGTTAAAGGGGAGGGGGCTGAGACCAGAACACTACACTATACTGATATACATATACAGTGGGGAGAACAAGTATTTGGATACACTGCGATTTTTGCAGTTTCCTACTTACAAAGCATGTAGAGGTCTGTAATTTTTATCATAGGTACACTTCAACTGTGAGAGACGGAATCTAAAAAAAAATCCAGAAAATCACATTGTATGATTTTTAAACTTAATTATGCTTATTGCATGACATAAGTTATTGATCACCTACCAACCAGTAAGAATTCCGCTCTCCACAGACCTGTTAGTTTTTCTTTAAAGCCCTCCTGTTCTCCACTCATTACCTGTATTAACTGCACCTGTTTGAACTCGTTACCTGTATAAAAGACACCTGTCCACACACTCAATCAAACAGACTCCAACCTCTCCACAATGGCCAAGACCAGAGAGCTGTGTAAGGACATCAGGGATAAAATTGTAGACCTGCACAAGGCTGGGATGGGCTACAGGACAATAGGCAAGCAGCTTGGGAGAAGGCAACAACTGTTGGCGCAATTATTAGAAAATGGAAGAAGTTGAAGATGACGGTCAATCACCCTCGGTCTGGGGCTCCATGCAAGATCTCACCCTCGTGGGCATCAATGATCATGAGGAAGGTGAGGGATCAGCCCAGAACTACCCGGCAGGACCTGGTCAATGACCTGAAAGAGAGCTGGGACACCAGTCTCAAAGAAAACCATAGTAACACACTACGCCGTCATGGATTAAAATCCTGCAGTGTACACAAGGTCCCCTGCTCAAGCCAGCGCATGTCCAGGCCCGTCTGAAGTTTGCCAATGACCATCTGGATGATCCAGAGGAGGAATGGGAGAAGGTCATGTGGTCTGATGAGACAAAAATAGAGCTTTTTGGTCTAAACTCCACTCGCCGTGTTTGGAAGAAGAAGAAGGATGAGTACAACCCAAGAAACACCATCCCAACCGTGAAGCATGGAGGTGGAAACATCATTCTTTGGGGATGCTTTTCTGCAAAGGGGACAGGACGACTGCACCGTATTGAGGGAGGATGGATGGGGCCATGTATCGCGAGATCTTGGCCAACAACCTCCTCCTCCCAGTAAGAGCATTGAAGATGGGTCGTAGCTGGGTCTTCCAGCATGACAACGACCCGAAACACACAGCCAGGGCTGTAAGAAGCATCTCAAGGTCCTGGAGTGGCCTAGCCAGTCTCCAGATCTGAACCCAATAGAAAATCTTTGGAGGGAGCTGAAAGTCCGTATTGCCCAGCGACAGCCCCGAAACCTGAAGGATCTGGAGAAGGTCTGTATGGAGGAGTGGGCCAAAATCCCTGCTGCAGTGTGTGCAAACCTGGTCAAGAACTACAGGAAACGTATGACTCTTGTAATTGCAAACAAAGGTTTCTGTACCAAATATTAAGTTCTGCTTTTCTGATGTATCAAATACTTATGTCATGCAATAAAATGCAAATTAATTACTTAAAAATCATACAATGTGATTTTCTGGATTTTTGTTTTAGATTCCGTCTCTCACAGTTGAAGTGTACCTATGATCAAAATTACAGACCTCTACATGCTTTGTAAGTAGGAAAACCTGCAAAATCGGCAGTGTATCAAATACTTGTTCTCCCACTGGTATATATATACAGTACCAGTCAAAAGTTTTTCTTTTTTATCTTTTTCTACATTGTAGAATAATAGTGAACACATCAAAACTATGAAATAACACATTATAGAATGATGTAGTAACCAAAAAAGTGTTTTCTATGATAAATTCTTCAAAGTAGCCACCCTTTGCCTTGATGACAGCTAGAGAGAGAGAGAGAGAGAGAGAGAGAGAGAGAGAGAGAGAGAGAGAGAGAGAGAGAGAGAGAGAGAGAGAGAGAGAGAGAGAGAGAGAGAGAGAGAGAGAGAGAGAGAGAGAGAGAGAGAGAGGAAGGAGAAAAGAGAGAGAGAGAGAGAGAGAGAGAGAGAGAGAGAGAGAGAGAGAGAGAGAGAGAGAGAGAGAGAGAGACAACAAGGACAGATCTGGTCTGTATTGTTGGGTTCTGGGGACTGTGTTACTGCAGTAGTTAACCATTGATTAAAGAGGATTATTAAGATAGGCATTAAGAGAGGACAAACACTGTCCCCCCTCTCTACACCCTGGGCACTCACTTCTGTCATCATGAAGTGCTAGTTAAGCATCATATCACCTTTACCTTACCTGACACCCTAGACCCACTTCAATTTCCTTACCGCCCCAATAGATCCATCCACCGACGATGCAATCGCCATTGCATAGAGGAATACCTATGTAAGAATGCTGATCATTGACTATAGCTCAGCCTTCAACACCATAGTACCCTTYATCACTGCAGCTAGCGACTGGAACGAGCTGCAACAAACACTCAAACTGGACAGTTTTATCTCAATCTCTTCATTAAAAGACTCAATCATGGACACTCTTACTGACAGTTGTGGCTGCTTTGCGTGATGTATTGTTGTCTCTACCTTCTTGCCCTTTGTGCTGTTGTCTGTGCCCAATAATGTTTGTACCATGTTTTGTGCTGCTACCATGTTGTGTTACTACCATGTTGTTGTCATGTTGTGATGCTACYATGCTGTGTTGTCATGTGTTGCTGCCGTGCTGTGTTGTTGTCTTAGGTCTCTCTTTATGTAGTGTTGTGTTGTCTCTCTTGTCGTGATGTGTGTTTTGTTCTATATTTATATGTTATTTTTATTTTTTTATCTCCTGTCCCTGCAGGAGGTCTTTTGCCTTTTGGTAGGCCGTCGTTGTACATTAGAATTAGTTCTTAACTGACTTGCCTAGTTAAATAAAGGTGAAAAAGATGTATAATAAAGGTGCAGGTCTGAACCCCGCCCTGTGCAACTGGGTCTTGGACTTCCTGACGGGCGGTGAAGGTAGGAACAACACCTCCACTTCTCTGATCCTCAACACATGGGCCCCACAAGGGTGCATGCTCAGCTGCCTTCTCCCTCCAGCCTACAGGGAGGAGGTGAGGCCCCTTGCGGAGTGGTTCCAGGAAAATAACCTCTCCCTCAACGTCAACAAAACGAATGAGCTGATCGTAGACTTCAGGAAACAGCAGAGGGAGCACGCCCCTATCCACATCGACGGGACCGCAGTGGAGAAGGTCAAAAGCTTCAAGTTCTTCAGCGTACGCATCACTGACAATCTGAAATGGTACACCCTCCCAGACAGTGTGGTGAACCTTCAACCTCAGGAGGCTGAAGAAATTTGGCTTGGCCCCTAAAACCCTTACAGGTGCACCATTGAGAGCATCCTGTCGGGCTGTATCACCGCCTGGTACGGCAACTGCACCGCCCACAACCGCAGGGCTCTTCAGAGGGTGGTGCAGTCTGCCCAACACATCACCGGGGCACAACACACTGCCTGCCCTCCAGGACACCTACAGCACCCAATGTCATAGGAAGGCCAAAAATATCATCAAGGACATCAACTGCCCGAGCCACGGCCTGTTCTCCCCGCTATCATCCAGAAGGCGAGGTCAGTACAGGTAGATCAAAGCTGGGACCGAGAGACTGAAAAACAGCTTCTATCTCAAGGCTATCAGACTGTTAAATATCCATCACTAGCCGGCTACCACCAGGTTACTCAACCCTGCATCTTAGAGGCTGCTGCCCTATATACATAGACTGTCATGCCCTGATCTGTTTCACCTGTTCCTGTTATTGTCTCCACCCCCTCCAGGTGTCGCTTATTTTCCCGAGTGTATTTATCCCTGTGTTTCCTGTCTCTCTGTGCCAGTTCGTCTTGCATGTTTAGTCAAGTCAACCAGCGTGTTTTTCCCGTACTCCTTTTGCTATTCTCTTTTGATAGTCTTCCCGGTTTTGACCCCTGCCTGACTCTGGACAACTTTCCCGCCTGCCTGATCATCCTGCCTGGCCTGACCTTGATTCTGCCTGCCCTTCAGTCCCTATTGGACTCTGAACTGGTTTTGACCCTTTTGCCTGTCCACGACCATTCTCTTGCCTGACCCTATTGGATTAATAAATATTGTAAGACTCCAACCATCTGCCTCCTGTGTCTCCATCTGGGTCTCGCCCCGTGTCATGATATAGACATGGAATCACTGACCACTTTAATAATGGAACACTCGTCACTTTAATAATGTTTCCATACTGCTTTACTCATCTCATGTGTATATACTGTATTCTATTCTACTGTATTTTAGTCAATGCCACTCCGACATTGCTTGTCCTAATATTTATATATTTCTTAATTCCATTCTTTTACTTTCAATTTGTGTGTATTGTTGTGAATTGTTAGATACTACTGCACTGTTGGAGCTAGGAACACAAGCATTTCGCTACACCCGCAATAACATCTGCTAAATATGTGCATGTGACCAATAAAATGTGATTTGATTTGATTTGATCTACCCTCATATTTACCTGCTGGATGTGGTTAGAACAACAATGACTACATACAGTAGTGATAAAGGATGTTTGAGGCATTCCAAGGTATGCAGCTACCAGACGTCAGCATCGCATCATTCGTTCATAGTCATATATTCTACATGGGACATCAGTGTTCCTTTACCAGACGTTAACTTTCCACTGAAATAGGCACTAAATATTTCACCAGAACTTTCTAAGCCGTGAGTCAGCCCTACTGTGTGGATTTCAAACGAGGCCAAGAGAACAAACTCCTCAACCAAGGATGTTATCTTCCCTCCAGCCTTCATGGCAGAGTAAAACATATATGGGTGAGGGTTAAAACCCATTCCCATCAGGGTGAATTAATGTGAACAAGTTAGAGAGGGCGAGCAGCTTGAGTCTCTACACATGCTGTATCATTCTGAACTTGGACGAAGGGCTTCGCTTTGCGAGAGACAGCGGGAGAGCGAGTCAATTACAGCTCGCATCTTCTACCTTCCGTCAACATTGATTTGCCGGGGCCTAAGATCTCAGCCTCTCACAGCCTGTCTAACTAACCAAGACCCTCTAATTACTACACTAAGGCTGCTTCCATTCTACCAATTCACAGCCCCTCTTTGTTTACAGAAGCACTCTCTGAGGTCCAATAGAGAGGAAGACGGTGGAGAGGAATATATAATAAGTGTATAAAACATTAAGAACAACTGCTCTTTCCATGACATAGACTGACCAGGTGAATCCAGGTGAAACCTATGATCCCTTATTGATGTCACCTGTTAAATCCTCTTCAATCAGTGTAGATGAAGGGGAGGAGACCGGTTAAAGAAGGTTGTTTAAGATTTGAGACAACTGAGACATGGATTGTGTATATGTGCCATTCAGAGGGTGAATCGGCAAGACAAAAGATTTAAGTGCCTTTTAATGAGGTATGGTAGTGGGTGCCAGGTGCACAGGTTTGTGTCAAGAACTGCAACCCTGCTGGATTTTTCACGCTCAACAGTTTTCCATGTGTATCAAGAATGGTCCACCACCCAAAGGACATCCAGCCAACTTGACATAACTGCGGGAAGCATGGGAGTCAACATGGGCCAGCATCTCTGTGAAATGCTTTCGACACCTTGTAGCCCATGCCATGACGAATTGAGGCTGTTCTGAGGGCAAAAGGGGGGTACAACTCTATATTAGGAAGATGTTCCTAATGTTTGGTATAATCAGTGTATAGAGAGAGAGAGAGAGAGAGAGAGAGAGAGAGAGAGAGAGAGAGAGAGAGAGAGAGAGAGAGAGAGAGAGACGGGAAGAGAGAGAGAGAGAGAGAGAGAGACAAAGAGCATCTGCAGCATCATGAATTAAATTGATCATGGGGCCTCAGCTCCCCTCCTATGGTTTATAGGAGTAATGGATTATATAATTACACAGTAGGATTAGATAAAGGCTAATAATGGTGACAATAAAATAGAAAAGGGAAGATACCTGAAGGGTTGAGGCCAAAGCCCCAGCTGGGCACAACGACACCAAAGGTGGTCTTCTCTCTCTTCTCTGACTTCTCTGTGGTCACAGGGGTTTTGTCCTCCTTAGACGTGGGATTCATCCCTCCCAATGGCTTCCATCCTTTTCCCACCACAAATGATTCTGAAACAGCTAACCTGGACTCTTCCTCATGATCGCTGCCCTTCAGAAAGGACAACGCCGTGGTCAGCTGAGTCGAAGCTGCAGTTGTTTGTGGTCCATCTCTGGTCAGAGATGTGGTACTAGCTGTCTCCTCTCTATCTACTGGAATCTGTGCAATGGAGATGGGTGGCTCCTTGGTAGAGGTAGAATCACTGGAGTCTTTTCTCTGGTTGTTTGCTGTGGAAGTTTTAATGGTTGTCAGGGGCTCCATAGAAGCTGCAGGTCTGGAGGTGAACCCAGGTGTGGTGACCTCATTTGGGCTTCGTTGTCTCTCAGTCACCCTGGCTGTATTCAGGCTCTGCTTTCTGATCACAGGGGGGAAGCCATCTTTCTTACTGGAGGTGGTTGGAAGGAAGKTTGGAAGGAGATTCTCAGTAGGGCGTCGGACATAGACAATCTCTCCCCTGGCCTCCTCAGCAGTTCCCCCCGGGCCCCGGCTGGAGCCAGCAGCAGAGGCAGCAGTAGATGAGGTGGTGGGCTGGTCCACTAGCTGCCACTGAAACAAAGTGGTGTGTTCTGTCAGAGTCTGGTTCTGGCTCTGGGTCTCGGTAGGTTTCAATCCAGACAGAAGAGGCTTTGTGCTGCTGCTGGCACCGTTGCCTGGGTTCGTGTCACCGTTCGATCCAAAGCCACCTGGAAAGTTGTTCCCTCCTCTCCCGCTTCCCTCTGCCTCTGTCTCTTTGTCCTCTCTCTCCAGGATGGATCGGGGGATGCTGCGGTCCTCATCCTGATCTCTCCCCTCACCAGAGTAGCTCTCTGGGTTGGTAGGAAGGGTCATGACCTCTAGGGGCCCCGCTTTGGCCTCCATGGGCTCCCAGGTGGAATCCTTCCCCATGTAGGCCACGTGTCCCTGTCCCGGGGCCTCCAGCATGGAGCCCTTCATGGCCTTCAGGGCCCATCTCAGCTGGCTGCCTGGGTATGGTTCCGGGGTCCCTAGGGATGAAGCCAACCCACCCTTAAAGCCCTGGAGGGGGCCTCCTGATCCATTCACAGCCTCCACGGCCTTGCTACTCACATCGGGTCCCACTGCTGTGACTCCTGCAGAGTGACAACACACATTCATTAACATAGCATGGGAGGGAAATAGTTTGAATGATTGTAATTAAATGCATGTTTAATTAGCAATCATAACACACTGCCTCCAGTGCAGCAGTCATTATATTTAATTAATTCAAATCCATAGTTTCATTATCTATTTGCCTTTTTATTTTATTTATCTATTCTGATACAGTATCTATACCCAGATGTAAGACATAGTTACTAGGGTTTAATATGCAAACAGGAAGGGAGTGTAAGTAAGACTTTAAATGGTGATTGGTTGTTGTGTTGCACCATAGGAAGGCTGGTTATTTATTTATATACTGGAGGCGAACCCTCATTCACGGCAACAATTTTATTTATGTATTTTTTGCTAAATCTGCTAAAAAAATTATTAATTTGGATTACTGTTGTCATTCCAATAATGGTGCAGCCTCTTTGTATTCCAGTACAAAGCACAGTAGCAGACCCACACTGCGTACCAGGCCCAACATACACAAAAAAAGAGGATCTGGTTGTAACGGCTGTYRTCTTCCTCCTCGYCTGAGGAGGAGAAGTTWGAAGGATCAGAGGACCAATGTGCAGCGTTGTAATTGTTCATCTTATTTAATGAAGTGAACAACTCAAAATACAAAAAACAACAAAGTGAAAACCGAAACAGTTCTATCTGGTGCAGACACACAAAGACTGAAAACAACCACCCACAAAACCCAACAGAAAACAGGCTACCTAAATATGGTTCCCAATCAGGGACAACGATTGGCAGCTGCCTCTGATTGAGAACCATATAGGCCAAACACAGAAAACCAACACAGAAATAGAAAACATAGATTACCCACCCAACTCACGCCCTGACCAACTAAAACAAAAGACAAAATAAAGGAACTAAGGTCAGAACGTGACACTGGTAAGGCAATTTCACATTTTTCTCATTCCATAGAAACTATCATTTTTACACTGTTGCTACTCGCTGTTTATTATCTATGCATAGTCACTTTACAAATTCCCTCGACTGACTTGTACCCCCGCACATTGACTCTGTACCGGTACACCCTGTATATAGCCTTGTTATTGTTATGTAATTTTCTTGAGTTACTTTTTAATAACTTTTTTCACTTTAGTTTATTTAGTAAATATTTTCTTAACTCTATTTCTTGAACTGCATTGTTGGTTAGGGGCTTGTAAGTAAGAATTTCACAGTAAGGTGTTGTATTCAGCGCGTGACAAATTAAATTTGATTAGATTTGATTTGACTTTACTAGACCAGACACCAAACTACAATCAACGCATTCCTGGGCTAAAACTGACCAAGTGTAAGATAGTAAAGCTTTTTTTTTAAACACCACCTTCATTGACTACTGCATATCTACACCCTTGATTATTCAGATTAAGCGCACCCCTATGCTCCTTCTAGCACAGGCTGTTTGTACCTTAATTGGGGAGGATGGGCTTGTGGTAATTGCTGGAATGGAATAGTATCAAACATGTGGTTTCCATCCCAGCCATTATTATGAGCTGTCTTCCTCTCACCAGCCTCCTGTGCTTCTAGGTAATGTACTACACCAGAGTGTATCTACACAATTAATAATTCAGACTAGATGTGGGTTGGTTTTTAGCAGTGAATCTTCTCATAGTATTACCATATTAG
Organism: Salvelinus sp. IW2-2015; assembly: GCF_002910315.2. Classification (NCBI taxonomy): domain Eukaryota; kingdom Metazoa; phylum Chordata; class Actinopteri; order Salmoniformes; family Salmonidae; genus Salvelinus; species Salvelinus sp. IW2-2015. The sequence goes on from NC_036866.1 coordinate 13,233,425, forward strand.
GCAGCTAGAGTTCTACTGTAGCTCTACACAGCAAAGCACAGCTAACTCTCTGGTGTGCAAAGAACCACAGCAGGGCCTCTGGCTGTACTACATAATACAACTAATTACTGTGGGGAGAAACATAGACAAATACTGTATGTCCACATATGAAATATTAAATCAATACTAAATGATTCAGGGATCTGCATGTTGCCTCCACCCCCTATGTGCTACAGTATGTGAGCACAGGTTCAACATAAGAGCTGTAGATGGTGTAATTGTCCAATTAATAATGTGAATAGCTAATTAACCACTTTGCCTTCACATAATGATGAGATATTGAGTGATTAAATTAATTAATCAAGACTAATTATCTATTCTAATGGCTGATATAAGAAATACAAATATTTCATGCGCGGTCTAGTATTTCGATGTGCGTACTTCACTGCTATCTTTTGTTGTGAGTTTTGACTTAAAGTCAACACATAAAAATCCTGCAAAACAAATGTTGTCATACCGTGATAAACTGCCCACAAATGACTAAATCAAGGCAAGTCAATGATGTGCTCCATTGTGTGTTTTCAGTGACAGCGGTGCTGTAAATCAGCTGTATATGTCTCTTTCTGGGGTAAACAAGTGGAGTCGAACCCTCCAGTCACACAGCATAATGGGAGAGGAGTCGAACCCTCCAGTCACACAGCATAATGTGGAGAGGAGTCGAACCCTCCAGTCACACAGGCATAATGGAGAGGAGTCGAACCCTCCAGTCACACAGCATAATGGGAGAGGAGTAGAACCCTCCAGTCACACAGCATAATGGGAAGAGCTCGAACCCTCCAGTCACACAGCATAATGGGAGAGGAGTTGAACCCTCCAGTCACACAGCATAATGGAGAGGAGTTGAACCCTCCAGTCACACAGCATAATGGAGAGAGTGAACCCCAGCACACAGATAATGGGAGAGGAGTCAAACCCTCCAGTCACACAGCATAATGGGAGAGGAGTTGAAGCCTCCAGTCACACAGCATATGGGAGAGGGTTGAAGCCTCCCCAGGACACAGTGTACTAGTGCAGCCTCAGCACTTCTGTTATAATGATACGGCATCTAACAAACACACACACGCACACGCACACACACACACACACACACACACACACACACACACACACACACACACACACACACACACACACACACACAACACACACACACACACACACACACACACACACACACACACACACACACCACACACGAAGGGACACACATACATATGTGAGCTAGCACACACACACACACATCCTCAGTACTATACTGTTGTAAGATATGGCATCTAATAAAGACGACTGGGAAAAGTTATTGTGTGGCATGTGAATCATGTCGCAGATCTATCTGGAGTGGCGTGATGTTTCATCAAAGATTTATTCCCACGATGCTTTGCTAAGACTGTGTGGGGAAATGGGGAAACATGCATTTCTTTGATTGAGGTGTCAAGATTCACATGCAATGTTTTTCCTGCCAATCATAAAAATAAAAATGGCAGAATCGATAATGTAGATTACCTAGAGCAAGCAACAGCCTGCGGCGCTCGATAACATAGTTTATATCTGGCGAGTGATGCCACTTTAAGAGGAAACATTAATTCAACAACTTCCTGTAAAAAATGTAATAAAAAACATCTCAAAAGCCCCTTCCAAATGCATCCTCCTCTCTCCTCTCTTCTTTTTCATCCTTCGCGTTTTCCATCCCCTCATCATTGCCATGGTGATAATGACCGCCTACGCTCACCCAGGGCCGACGTAATTGGGCGAGACGTGAATGCTGGCGAGCAAGGCAAGGAACACCTAGCCAGCCCTGCATTAATTGGAAAGAGGCTGAGAATAATGTACGCAGACTAAAGCTAGATTTTCACCCTGCGTAAAACATTAATGCCTTGGGTTTGGAGTTTTGGTTTCAGGGAGGATAGCAACAGTTTTTGTATCCAATGAAGCCCAGGCCATAGAAGGAGCCCTACCTTCACTGAACTTATTTAAACACCTCTGTGCGAGACTTTAGATTTCTCTCTCTATTCTCCCCTTAGCTCTGGTGGCTGTGTATAGCTGTGTAAGTGGTGGCCGTAAGATGAAACATTGCCTGGTTGCCTATTTGTCCCTCCTTCAAACAGGAGAGGAATTACAGGAATTGATTGTGGTTTGAAGTCGCAGGGCTTTCATGCGGGGAAAAGCCCAATAAGATGACCTTTACGACCCACACGCCTAGCTCAGCTCTGTGGAGAATTAACTGGGGTTTGGATGCTAGCTCAAAATCCCAGGTCCTTGAGCCACAGACACAGAAGTAGACATGAACACGCACACACACACACGTACTGATGTAGACATAACACACAGAGACACACACGCACACGTGTGCTCACACACACACGCACTGATGTAGACATAACACACAGAGACACACACACACACGTGTGCTCACACACACACGCACTGATGCACACACACACACAGATCAACTGAGTTCTATGTATTCACACCGGTGAGCCAAACACATTGCTGCAGCACTGACTCTGGCTCTCTGAGTTTTTGCTTTGGCCGGCCTCATTCTCTGCTTTCATTTTCCTCTTTGCACTGCTGGAAGCTGGCTTAGTGATGGCTCTGGACCTAAGATGAAAGATTGCGCCGACAGAGAAGGTCGACATCTCACGAGCTCCAACCCGACTTTGTTATTTAGTGACTTTTTAAAAATCTTTACTTTTTTTGTACAGAAAGTTCATACTATTATCTCCTATGACCGCCAATAACTTTTGGAMATCAGATCAACAGTTACTAACCTAGCTTTTGACTTCAACTCTTACTTCAACTCCAACTCAGCTGTTCCCTTGTTCACACCGGACCCTATTCCTTTGTTTCATGAGTATTGCATGAAAGCCCCTGTTGTTCTGGATGACTGTGTGAGATCGCTCTCCGTGGCCTTTGTGAGTAAGACTTTTAAACACTAGCAAGACCACTGGGCTTCACAGACATTTTCAATCTCTTCATTCCCAGTGTGTAATCCCAACATGTTTCAAGCTGACAACCACTGTCGCTGTTACCCAGAAATCCAAGATAACCTGCCTAAATTGTTTTGTTTTATTTATTTAACTCTTATTTTTACAGGTAAGTTGACTGAGAACACATTCTCATTTAGAGCAACAGCCTGTGGAATAGTTGCATGGGAGAGGAAGGGGGATGAAGGCGCCAATTGGAAGCTAGGGATGATTAGGTGGCCATGAGGGCCAGATTGAGAATTTAGCCAGGACACCGGGGTTAACACCCCTAATCTTACCATAAATGCCATGGGATCTTTAGTGACCACAGAGAGTCAGGACACCTGTTTAACGTCCCATCCAAAAGACAGCACCCTACACAGGGCAATGTCCCCAATCACTGCAATATTATTTTATAGACAAGAGGAAAGAGTGCCTCCTACTGGCCCTCCAACACTATTTCCAGGAACATCTGGTTTCTCATCCAGGGACCAACTAGGACCAACCCTACTGAGCTTCAGAGGCAGCCCAGCAGTGGGATGCAGGATGGTGTGCTGCTGGTGTAACTACTATTGTCACATAGCACTCACATCTGTAATTATGAAGCGCTTTGAAAGGCTGGTCATGACACACATCAACCCACTCCAATTTGCGTACMGCCAAGACAGATCCACAGATGAAGCAATCTTAATTGCACTTCTCACTGCCCTCTCCCACCTRGACAAAAAGGGAAATAACTATGTGAGAATGCTGTTCATAGACTAAAACACCAAACTCGGGACCTTGGGACTGAACACCTCCCTCTACAACTGGATCCTGGACTTCCTGATTGGCCAGCCCAAGGTGGTGAGGGTAGGCAACAACACCTCCACCAYGCTGATCCTCAAAACTGGAGCCCCTCAGGGGTGTGTGCTTAGTCTCCTCCTGTAATCCCTGTTAACCCACAACTGCATGGCCACGCACAACTCCAACCCCATCATAAAGTTTGCTGACGACACGACGGTGGCCTGATCACCGACTGCGATGAGACAGCTTACTACAGGGAGGTCAGAGACCTGGCAATGTGGTGCCAGGACATCAACCTCTCCCTCAGCGTCTGCAAGACCAAGGAGCTGATTGTGGACTACAGGGGAGAGCACGCCCCCATCTAGATCGACGGGGCTGTAATGGAACGGGGAGAGAGCTTCAAGTTCTTTGGTGTCCACATCACTAAGATCTACACAATGGCACACACTGATGCCTGGTCACTTTACCCTGCCTTCATGTACATATCTACCTCAAATACCTTATTATTATTATCTATCCTGATGCCTAGTCACTTTACCCTGCCTTCATGTACATTATCTACCTCAAATACCTTATTATTATCTATCCTGATGCCTGGTCACTTTACCCTGCCTTCATGTGCATATCTACCTCAAATACCTTATTATTATCTATCCTDATGCCTRGTCACTTTACCCTGCCTTCATGTGCATATCTACCTCAAATACCTTATTATTATCTATCCTAATGCCTAGTCACTTTACCCTGCCTTCATGTGCATATCTACCTCAAATATCTCGTATCCCTTCACATCGATTCGTAACTGGTACTCCTGTATATAGCCATGTTATTTTTACTCGTTAGTGTTATTCGTTATCCACTGTGTATTTATTCCTCGTGTCACTACTTACATTTTTTATTTCTATTCTTTATCTTTAACTCTTCGTTGGTAAAGGACCCGTAAGTGAGAACTTCACTGTTAGTCTGTTGTTTACGAAGCATGGGTCAAATAAGATTTCATTTGAATTTATTTTGATGTGGTACTGGTATTTAGCTTCATTCTTGTGTATTTTATTCTTATTTTTTAACTCTGCATCTTTGGGAAGGGCTCATAAGTAAGCATTTCATGGTAAAGTCTACACCCGTTGTATATGTGACAAATACGTATGTATTTTATTTTATTTGAATAGACACCCAAAATGCATATATATTTAATGTAATTTCTCCTTAGRAAAACCAAAGAAGGAAAGTAACGAGTGGTGTTCTGATACTCTGGAAATTCGACCATTTGCAAAACAGAGATACTGTAGTGTCTAGGGAAAACAACTAGAGGAAGGCTGCACAAGCATTTCACTACACCCTCAATAACATCTGCTAAATATGTGTACGTGACCAATAAAATTTGATTTMATTTGATAATGCCAAATGTAATGTTTTTTTTTTATATAAAAACTTTTTGGGGTCTATTCTACTTCCATTACTCCCATAAATATTGTCCTGAGACAGTGTTTAATAGTCTGAAACAAACCTTCACTTTATTTACCGCTGAAGCAATAAAGGACCTGAGCTGGCATCCACAGAAACCATATTTTCAATTTACTACCTTCGTAAACARCGCATTTTCAATTTAACACAAGCCATTGATTTGGAAGAAACACTGAGGTGGAGCAAATAGGAACGGAAAAAGAAAACAACTTTTAGAGAGAAAAGGTAATGAACTAAACTGAAAGGAGACACGATGTACTCAGCCAACCCACATAGCCTCTCTGATGGATGGATTGTGACTCAGTGAGTGGTTCTTACCATTAGACGATGATCCTTGAGGGTTGGTTAGGGACATGCTTGGACCCTTCCTCCCAGGCTGGGTGAGTGTGTACTGGATCACAGGGCCCAATGGGACTAAAGTGACCACCTCTCTATCCTGATCAGGCAGACCCTCCTCTGTGCTGGTGAGCCCATTGGTGGATGTCTTGAGCAAGGAGCCTCGAATCCGATGCTCTATGATAGCGTTGTCCGTGCTTCCTTTACTGCCCAGCTTTTGCTTCCCTTCGGTGGGTGTGACCACAGCCGACCCCGGGGTTGTCTGATCCTGTACTCCTCTCCCCTCGGGCAGTGAGGCAGGTGTGGCTGGGAGAGGTGCCTCTGTGTCGGCCTCCACAGAGCCTGTCCAATAACTGAAGGGCTTCATCAGGTTGTTGATAAAGCTGTGGAGAACGTTATTGGCTGTCTGGGTCTGGAGCACTGGAGAGGCCTGGGAGGACAGAGGGGAGTCRGACGACCCGAAACGCCACTCCTCATCCCCCTCGCCCTGCACCTCTTCCTGGGCAGAACCTCCGTGGGTCTCTAGACTCTCCAGGACAGACAGACCCAGGGTGCTGGTATTGGGGCTGGAGGATGGGTTCTGAGGGGCTCCAGTCTTAGATCGCCCCTTGGTCTCCTGGTTCTCCTCTCCCCAACCCTGGGTACTCTCCCCTGGCCGGAGGTGGATTACCACRTGCTCCTCAGAGATCTCGGAGGACTCGTTGCCTCCAGTGATTGAGCTGATGCCCTCCTTGTCCAGGTCCGCCATGCCAGTCCAGGTGGGGGGCTGGGGGTAGGGGGCAGAGTGCTGGGGCTCTGTGTCTGAGGAATTGGTGTCTGGGTCTCTGTATTGGAGGAACCCCACTGGTTGKGCTGCCTGGACTCCTGCTTCACGTTCTGGAATTATATGAGAAATATATTAGCATTCCTATTTGCTTTTAAAAATTMATCTTTGCAATAAGCTGCCATGTTTGCAATAAGCTGTGAATCATCCATATTCTTAGATGTTGATGACCTCTGTTTTTGGTTTTGCTTTAATTAAGAAAGCATACATATTATATTGAGACGTTTTTACACTCTCCTTGGGTGACTTTACTTAAGGGCAAAGTCTAAGATAAGACTTCATTACGTCTGTATCAATTTAGTGCCTGTCAATCATTCTCCATGACACTCTGAGGAGCTAATGCAGTCTAATGCAGATCACACTCTGCACAAACACAATCAAATCCACAGCACACTGGAGCCTACCGTCGCTCCAAAGTGAACTTGAAACTAAGTTAGACAAATCTCCAGTGGTCCAGCAACATTATAAACACTTTAGAATGACACTGCAAGGACATTGAGGCTGCAGCCAGTGTACAGAACTCCGTTGGCTCTCTCTAAGTCTGCATTGAGAGCTTGGAAATGCTGATACTGGTCTCTAGCTGGTTGCTACAGTAGAAGACTTCAGATCCCAGAAGGGACCAAAATGTCACTGAATCCCCTCTGTGATAATTCATTAATTCATGCATGAGACAAACAACCCGCACTAATTAACAGAAATTAAACAGAAAGGTTGCCATGGCGATGGCGACCCCGGCCGTTACCTCGGTAGCAGTAGGCGTCGAAGCGGGTGGTGGTGTCTGGGAAACCGGTGCGGTTGGGGTTGTGGTAGACAGTGCGCACACCCGGATCATCCCCGCCACAGTTGCGCCGGGGAAGGTTTATGGGGTAGCGCACACTGCCGTCGGCCAGCCATCCTGGGTCACACTGGTCCAGGCCAGTCTGCCAGGCTTGGTAGAGCTGCCCTGCCGTGGCCAGCTGGGCTCCCAGAGAGTGGCAATGGGTAGAGGCTGTGGCCAGGCTCAGCTTCTCTGGTACAGACGAGTGGAACACCTCACCTGGAGAGATTGGAGGTATAATGAGGTATAGTGTGAGGGGAAAGAGAGATAGGTATGGGAGGTGAAGTGGTACGGAGTAACGGGGGAGATAGGGGAATATGATGAGAATAAAGTACGAGATGGTTAGAGTSGTGTGAAATGTAATATAAGAAGTGTCAACAGACCAGATTGAACAGGAGGTCAGTGAAGTAATGATCCATGAGTCATGCAGAGTCATCTCACAGAAGAACACTCAGAACCATAGAACCTGACAATGAACATCCATCCTATCCAGCTAGATAGCCCAGTCATTTGCAAGGTGTCAAGAATTACACTTCTCATAAAATTACCTCATCTACTTCCTGTAGAACTATTAACTGACAGGTCTGGCTCTGCACAGTAACAAATTACCCAGATCTATTTTAAAGGCACCTGCTGTGAATATGACTCCATCCTCCTGTAGCAGTTTCCCTGATCCTGGCCACGGCAGTATTACTCACCACCCAGCTACAGCTTAAATCAGTGGTTCCCAACCAGGGGTAATAGGATGAGAATCTCTTTCTCTGCCTAACAGGAGAATTAACTTCTTATGGCTGCAGGGGCAGTATTGAGTRGCTTGGATGAAAAGGTGCCCAGAGGTGCCCAGAGTAAACTGCCTGCTCCTCAGTCCCAGTTGCTAATATATGCATATTATTAGTATTGGATATAAAACACTCTGAAGTTTCTAAAACTGTTTGAATGATATMTGTGAGTATAACAGMACTCATATGGCAGGCAAAAACCTGAGAAAAAATCCAACCAGGAAGTGGGAAATCTGAGGTTTGTAGGTTTTCAACTCATTCCCTATCAAATACACAGTGGGATATGGGTCCTTTTGAACTTCCTAAGGCTTCCACTAGATGTCAACAGTCTTTAGAACCTTGTCTGATGCTGCTACTGTGAAGGGAGGCCGAATGAGAGGGGATTGAGTAAGGTCTACCATGAGCATGGTCTACCAYGCGCGTTCATGTGAGAGCGARCTCTGTTCCATCGCACTTCTGAAGACAAAGGAATTCTCCGGTTGGAACATTATTGAAGATTTATGTTAAAAACATCCTAAAGATTGATTCAATACATCGTTTGACATGTTTCTACTGACTGTTACGGAACTTTTTGACATTTTGTATGCTTTTAGTGAACGCGGTTCGTGAATTTGGATTTGTTTACCAAACGCGCTAACAAAAGTAGCAATTTGGACATAAATGATGGACATTACCGAACAAATCAAACATTTATTGTGGAACTGGGATTCCTGGAGTGTATTCTGATGAAGATCATCAAAGGTAAGTGAATATTTATAATGTTATTTCTGACTTCGGTTGACTGCACAATATGGCAGATATATTTTTGTCTTGATTGGGCTCTGAGTGCCGACCTCAGATTATTGCATGGTTTGCTTTTTCCGTAAAGCTTTTTTGAAATATGACACAGCGCGTTTGCATTAAGGAGAAGTGGATCTAAAATTCCATGCATACCAGTTGTCTCTTTTAGCAATGTTTATTATGAGTATTCCTGTAAATTGATGTGGCTCTCTGCAAAATCACCAGATGTTTATGGAACTACTGAACATAACGCGCCAATGTAAACTGAGATTTTTGGATATAAATATGAACTTTATCGAACAAAACATACATGTATTGTGTAACATGAAGTCCTATGAGTGTCATCTGATGAAGATCATCAAAGGTTAGTAATTCATTTTATCTCTATTTCTGCTTTTTGTGACTCTTGTCTTTGGCTGGAAAAATGGCTGTGTTTTTCTGTGATTTGGCGGTGACCTAACATAATTGTTTGTGGTGCTTTCGCTGTAAAGCCTTTTTTGTTTGAAGAATTTCAATTATGAAATTTCTGTTGTTTGAATTTGGTGCCCTGCACTTTCACTGGCTGTTGTCATATCGATCCCTTTAACAGGATTGCAGCCCTAAAAAGTTAAGTCAGGCTGATTCAGCATCGTATCTCCTGGGGCGCCTGGGACTTTGCACGGCCATGGATGACTAACATCTGATTGTACCTTGCAGTTGCTTGGCAAAGCAGTAGACATCAAACAGCTCGTCAGGGGCCCGATTGCCGTAGTTGCGCACTCCAGGTGAGTCCTCCCTGTCACCATAGCAACCTGGCCTGGGTGACTGGATAGGGTACCTGTGGAGAGCGAGAGAGAGAGAGAGAGGGGAGAGGGATGGGGGGAGCCAAATAATTTATTTGATTTATATCCGGGCTCCAACTGTGCAATTACTCTAAAGCACTGGTCATCAACCTTTTTTGAGTCGAGATCACATTCTTGGTCAAAATGAGATCACAAGCCGAGATCTACTTAAAATATTTTTTTTTTTACATGACTTAAAAAACATAAGCCTATACACAAAACAGTACTGTAATAATGAGGTTAAACATTATCACCACATATTGGCTTTGCTTGAATTGTTGTTCTTGTAGTTCTTCCTGTTGTTCTTCTCAGACCATTTAAAAAAAAAAAAATCTACATTTGAGGTAAGTTATATGATCACACTGGTAATAGATCAGTTGTTTGTATTTGTATTTGTATTTATTATGGATCCCCATTAGCTGCTGCCAAGGCAGCAGCTACTCTTCCTGGGGTCCGGCAGAATTAAGGCAGTTATACAAATTTAAAAACATTACAATACATTCACTACAGAACTCACAACACACTAAGTGTGTGCCCTCAGGCACATACTCCACTACCACATATCTACAACACAAAATCCATGTGTATGTGTGTGTATAGTGTGTATGTTATCATGTGTGTGTATGCATGTGTCTGTGCCTATGTTTGTGTTGCTTCACAGTCCCTGCTGTTCCATAAGGTGTATTTTTACCTGCTTTTAAATCTGATTCTACTGCTTGCATCAGTTACCTGATGTGGAATAGATTTCCATGTAGTCATGGCTCTATGTAGTACTGTGTGCCTCCCATAGTCTGTTCTGGACTTGGGGACTGTGAAGAGACCTCTGGTGGCATGTCTTGTGGGATATGCATGGGTGTCCGAGCTATGTGCTAGTATTTTAAACAGACAGCTTGGTATTTTCAGCTTGTCAACACCTCTTACGAAAACAAGTAATGATGATGTCAATCTCTCTTCCACTTTGAGCCATGAGAGATTGACATGCATATCATTAATGTTAGAGCTCCATGTACTTTTAAGGGCCATCTGCGCTGCCCTGTTCTGAGCCAACTGCAATTTTCCCAAGTCCCTCTTTGTGGCACCTGACCACACTACTGAACAGTCGTCCAGGTGCGACAAAACCAGGGCCTGTAGGACCTGCCTTGTTGATAGTGTTGTTAAGAATGCAGAGCAGTGCTTTATTATGGACAGACTTCTCCTGATCTTAGCTACTGTTGTATCAATATGTTTTGACCATGACAGTTTACAATCCAGGGTAACTCCAAGCAGTATAGTCACCTCAACTTGCTCAATTTCCACATTATTCATTATGAGATGTAGTTGAGGTTTAGGGTTTAGTGAATGATTTGTCCCAAATACAATGCTTTTAGTTTTGGAAATATTTAGGACTAACTTATTCCTCGCTACCCATTCCAAAACTAACTAGCTCTTTGTTAAGTGTTGCAGTCRTTTCAGTTGCTGTAGTAGCTGACATGTATAGTGTTGAGTCATCCGCATACATAGACACACTGTACTTACTCAAAGCCAGTGGCATGTCGTTAGTAAAGACAGAAAAAAGCAAGGGGCCTAAACAGCTACCCTGGGGAGTTCCTGCTTCTACCTGGATTATGTTTGAGAGGCTTCCATTAAAGAACACCCTCTGTGTTCTGTTAGACAAGTAACTCTTTATCTACATTATAGCAGGGGGTGTAAAGTCATAACACATCAGTTTTTCCAGCAGCAGACTATGATCGATAATGTCAAAAGCTGCACTGAAGTCTAATACAATCATTGTATCATCAATTTCTCTCAGCTAATCATCAGTCATTTGTGTAAGTGCTGTGCTTGTTGAGTGTCTTTCTCTATATSCATGCTGAAAGTCTGTTGTCAGTTAGTTTACTGTGAAATTGCATTGTATCTGGTCAAACACAATTTTTTCCAGAAGTTTACTAAGGGTTGGTAATAGGCTAATTGGTCAGCTATTTGAGCCAGTAAAGGGGGCTTTACTATTCTTGGGTAGCGGAATGACTTTAGCTTCCTTCCAGGCCTGAGGGCACACACTTTCTAGTAGGCTTAAATAGAAATTGTGGCAAATAGGAGGGACAATATCGTCCGCTATTATCCTCAGTAATTTTACATCCAGATTGTCAGACCCCGGTGGCTTGTCATTGTTGATAGACAACAATAATATTTTCACCTCTTCCACACTGACTTTATGGAATTCAAAACTACAATTCTTCTTTTTCATAATTTGGTCAGATATACTTGGATGTGTAGTGTCAGCRTTTGTTGCTGGCATGTCATCCCTAAGTTNATGTGTAGTGTCAGCGTTTGTTGCTGGCATGTCATCCCTAAGTTTGTTTATCTTGCCAATGAAAAAGTAATTAAAGTAGTTGGCAATATCAGTGGATTTTGTGATAAATTAGCCATCTGATTCAATGAATGATGGAGCCGAGTTGGCTTTTTTCCCCAAAATTTCATTTAAGGAGCTCCAAAGCTTTTTACTATCATTCTTAATATAATTCATATTTTTTTCATAGTATAGTTTATTTTTTATTTAGCTTAGTCACATGATTTCTTAATTTGCAGTACATTTGCCAATCAGTTGGGCTGCCAGACTTATTTTCCATACCTTTTGCCTACAATTTTTAAATTCCTCATTCTCATTTTCTTAATTGGTGCGTGCTTATTAGTAACTGGAAGCAATTTCATAAATGTGTCAAGTGCAGCGTCTGGTTGCTCCGGATTACACACCACAGACCAGCAAATATTCTTTACATCATCAACATATGAATTACTACAAAATGTATTATATGACCTATTACACTATATATTAGGCCCAGTCTTTGGAACTTTGGTTTTCCTAGATATGGCTATTATATTGTGATCACTACATCCTATGGATTTGGACACTGCTTTAAAGAAMATTTCTGTAGCATTAGTAAAGATGTGATCAATACATGTTGATGATTTCATTCCTGTGCTGTTTGTAAATACCCTGCTAGGTTAACTGACAACATTAATCAGGTTGCAGGCACTGGTAACAGTTTGACGTTTTTTCTTGAGTGGGCAGCTTGATGAGAGCCAGTCAATATCTAAATCACCCTGAAAATATATTTCTCTGTTGATATCACATTCATTATCAAGCATTTCACACATAATATCCAGATACTGACTGTTAGCACTTGGTGGTCTATAGCAGCTTCCCACAAGAATGGGCTTTAGGTGAGGCAGATGAACCTGTAGCCATATTACTTCAACATTATTTATTTAGTTATTGACTTCATGGACCTTGTTTCTCAGTCTGCATATGTTAATATGGGCTATTTTTAGCACTTTTCTGGGTTGCTTGATTGTTGTATTACTTGTGAGGCACAGCTGAGTGGGCATATATGTTAATAATTTGTACCCTGATTAAGGAAATTAGGTGTATGTCGCATGTCACTACTTCACAGGAGACGCATTTGAATGTAAACCATTTTTTAAATCTAAATGTGTTTTTTTTGGCAGAAATGCATTCTGGAATATGTGAACTTTCATGTGCCTTAATAACAAACTTGTTTTCCATCCATAAATACAAATAAAATAGTTAAATTACGAGCCTATTTGGTTTAGCCACAGAAAAAGACAGGAGCCTCCCCATGAGCCATGATTGGCTGAGATAATGGATGGGCTGTACATGCAGGGAGATGAGTTTTTGGATTGGTCTCCCATGTAGCATGCTTCTGTCTATAACATGAGCTGTTCAGTATGTGTTGACAGTCCTTTCTACCTTGCCGTTTTTGAAAGATATAACATTAGCCATCGAGAACTACAAAAGTTTTGCTACTTTTCTMAACAACATTCATGCCCTGAATTTAGCAGGCRCTATYGACAGATCAGTTGGAAAAAGTGATGGGCTACTTTCTGCACACGCCAYGGTCAGTGTGAACCGGAGTGACTTGACACAACGCTGGCCAGACAAGATGTAGCTACAAACAWAATATAGTTAAATTGTTCCAGTCTGCCGTGAAGTGTTCATCCATGTATACGGGTAAGAGTCTAGCAACATTTTCACATATAAGTTTCTAATTTTTATTGCAAGTTAAAGCGTTCTGTTAGTTAGCTATGATCTGTGTAGTAATATTACTTGAATCAAAAATCCATTATAGCCTAATGTTAGCTAGCTAATATTGAACCTTGTTTGTTAGCTTTAGCTACCTGGAGATTCATACTGCTATTGTATTTCAATAACATGTGTACATGTACAGTTGAAGTCGAAAGTTTACATACACTTAGGTTGGAGTCATTAAAACTCATTTTTCAACCACTCCACAAATGTGTTGCGAACAAACTAYAGATTTGGCMARTCGGTGAGAACATCTACTTTGTGCATGACACAAGTCATTTTTCCAAAAATTGTTACAGACAGATTATTTCACTTATAATTCACTGTATCACAATTCCAGTGAGTCAGAGGTTTACATACACTAAGTTGACTGTGCCTTTAAACAGATGGGAAAATTCCAGAAAATTATGTCATGGCTTTAGAAGCTTCTGATAGACTAATTGACCTCATTTGAGGTCATTTGAAGGAGGTGTTTCAAGGCCTACCTTCAAACTCAGACCTCAGAAAATCAATTGTAGACCTCCACAAGTCTGGTTCATGCTTGGGAGCAATGTCCAAAGCTCTGAAGGTACCACGTCATCTGTACAAACAATAGTATGCAAGATATAAACATCATGGGACCACGCAGCCGTCATACCGCTCAGGAAGGAGACGCGTTCTGTCTCCTAGAGATGAATGTACTTTGGTGCGAAAAGAAATGTTCCTCTGGTCTGATGAAACAAAAATAGAACGTTTGGCCATAATGACCATCGTTATGTTTGGAGGAAATAGGGAACGCTTGCAAGCCGAAGAACACCATCCCAACCGTGAAGCACGGGGGTGGCAGCATCATGTTGTGGGGTGCTTTGCTGCAGCAAAGGACTGGTGCACTTCACAAATACATGGCATCATGAGGAGGAAAATGATGTGGATATATTGAAGAAACATCTTCAAGACATCAGTCCGGAAGTTAAAGCTAGGTCGCAAATGGGTCTTCCAAATGGACAATGACCCCAAGCATACTTCCAAAGTTGTGGCAAAATGGCTAAGGACAACAAAGTCAAGGTATTGGAGTGGCCATCACAAAGCCCTGACCTCAATCCTATAGAAAATGTGTGGGCACAACTGGAAAAGCTGTGCGAGCAAGGAGGCTACAAACCTGACTCAGTTACACCAGGCTCTGTCAGGAAACGGACAAAATTCACCCAATTTATTGTGGGAGGCTTGCCTTTAAACAATTTAAAGGCAATGCTACCAAATACTAAATGAGTGTATGTAAACTTCTGACCCACTGGGAATGTGATGAAAGATATAAAAGCTGAAATAAATCATTCTCTCTACTATTATTCTAACATTTCACATTCTTAAAATAAAGAGGTGATCCTAACTGACCTAAGACAGGGAATTTTTACTTGGATTAAATGTCAGGAATTGTGAAAACTGAGTTTAAATGTATTTGGCTAAGGTGTATGTAAACTTCTGACTTCATCTGCACGTGTCTAGACAATAGTGACCCATCCACTCAGTTAGATGTGGCTGGGGGCTGGTTATAGCATTTCCTTTACATGACCCATCAATTTAGACAAGTGTGTCGGATAAGCGTCGTCTAATAATTATAAAATATTTATAAATATTTTTTTCTGGGCACTTCCTCTATTTGATATTGCTACTATGCAAGTAACCATTTCAGTGTACTGTTTACACCTTCTGTATCCTGTGCATGTGACAAATAAACGTAGATTTTATTGTATTTAGTGTGTGTTTACCACATGACCTCACATGTCAATCCTTAAAGAGATGGGAGGGGCTAGAGCTTGGTTTGGTGACTATATTACCGCCACACCGGCGGTCATGAGTCATGAAGGCAGTCAAAGACCACTTGACCGTTTAGTCACGGTAATTAGGCTTCTCTAAGCTCTGATTGTGAATGAGAGACTGATAAAGTGTGTACAGCCTGCACAAAAAAACAAAGCTGCCTTTCAAGCAACTTTTTGCAAATCATCATTAGAGTCACATCATGCAGCCTTACAATGTATTAAAAATCAAAACATAYAGCCCAACGTTTTTAGAACAACTAAAGTTACATTAATAACTCTAAATTAAGCATATAGGAGTACCTATTTCTTTGTTAACCGCTCAAAACAGAATAGCCGCATGTGYGCACTCCCTCAAATCACTTGTYGTGTGTTTTGTCCTACATTTATGTTTTTTTTTTMTTTTCTTGTTTTTTTTTTTWAAATCCCAGCCTCCGTCCCTGCAGGAGATCTTTTGCCTTTTGGTAGGCCGCCATTGTAAATAAGAATGTGTTCTTAACTGAYTTGCATAGTTAAATAAAGGTTAAATAGAAAATAAATAAATAAAATATCCTTTCTATTTTATTCAGCTTTGTTCAATTGTATTCTTCATACTATAAAATAATATAAAATAATGCCATAGAATTCTAAGCAGATCTTGTCTGCTAAATGAACTAGTGTAGTCCACCAGATCAGGACTAATACAAGGACAACTCAGAGTATGCTATTCTGTTCTTTTGAAATAGACTACATTTTCTTCATATCATGTTTCTTTAGACCTGTCTAAAATAAATAATGGATTTATTGTGAAGGTGTAGGCTATATTACATGGATTTATTAGACTTTTTAAAATATAGATGATCCGAAGCTCTGCATGTGTGGAAGTCTAAATGTATTTATGTTAATGCTTTTATTTTTTATAGATTTTTTATTTATTTTATTTTATTTATTTTCCTACCTTTATTAAATTAACGGTCAATTACCGTGAGACCGGCAGTTATTTGCTTGACAATCACCGGCTGACAACATTTTGTGACCACCACAGCCCTAGGTGGGGCTAAGGCTTAAGAGTCTGTGAACGATGCTGAATGGGTGTAGACAAAGAAGAGCTCTCCAGTAGGTGTATCAAAACATTCAAGGGCTATTTCTCAAAAGTGGGTTTACAAGTTTATCAACTTTCAAAGCAGAATTACTTTCCCATTGTTCCTCAACTGCAGTGTATGATATACAATTTCTATACTTTTTATACAACGTAAAAAAAAAAATAATAATAATACTTTTGCTACATAAGACTGAATCGAGGCGGCTGGTCACATTTGCTTTTTTATTTTACTGCAGAGGGAGCGAGCAGCAGATTGAGGGTTTGCCTGTCAACATCCCTCCGCTCGCCCTTTCCTCCACTGACACTGACCAAAAAGGGACATTGTCTTGTAGCTGATGGCGAAACTCGAGTCATACTGCATTATTTCTGCCTAATGCACAAATTAATGCTTTTACGCCTATGACCAGAGAAAGTGAAATATTCCTCGATATAAAAAATTCCCAAGCCGCTAATAATAACAACAACGCAAGCCTATCAATACATTTTCCTACACATTCATTGCAACTGCAGTGCTGGTTGTAGCACAAGTGTGAGTGGAAGTAGGGAGAGCGTGCATTTTATGGCTTATAAAAGTGTTAAATAGAAAGTGTTGACAGTGCTGGGTAAAAACTTAATCATGAACTCAGTCATAACAACAGCAACTCTTTGCTGTATTCGTTGACAGTCTCTCTCTAGTTATGTTTTTAAACGTTTTGAATACTCACAGTATAAACTTTGCTGTATTCGTTGACAGTCTCTCTCTAGTTATGTTTTTAAACGTTTTGAATACTCACAGTATCAACTTTGCTGTATTCGTTGACAGTCTCTCTCTAGTTATGTTTTTAAACGGTTTGAATACTCACAGTATCAACTTTGCTGTAGCTTTCTTTTACGTCTGCTACATTACTGCAGAGACAGTAATCTGAGCCATCCGATTGGCCAGTGGTAGGCCTATAGAGCACTTGATTTGCTTCCCCAGGGCCCGCCAGGAAGGCAGTTTGTACATTCAGACATCTGAAATGGTTCAAAATGGGAACACGTCACCCACCCGGCGAGCAGGGCAGCTGAATTGGGTGTACCTACCGCCAACAGCGTGAGACGAATAAATGAAAAATAGGAACACAGGGCTTATCGTTGGAATGCCTTGGAGATCGACCAGTCGATCGCGTTCGATCGGTTGGTGACCACTGCTTTAAGGTACATCGATTCAAACAGCATTGAGGGTGCAGGCTAAATGCTGATTAAGAGATTATGTATACAGGCATACAGGGGCTTATGGATGGCAAAAGGAAGGAAGGCTTCTTACACTCAGTAGCTACAATCCTGCATGAGCTTGGATAGCAACCGTTGTCGTCAGACAATGTTATAGCTAAATCCCCCATCTCAGCCTTCCATCCTGATCGCTGATGTCTATATTTTTACATTATTAATTGCACATTTGCCTCATCACTGATGTGAAGCCAAGTAGCTCTGGAGATGGACCAATTATATGTGTCCCAGGTGGGGAGGAGGGGAAAGGATAGGATGCCGTTGTCAGGGAAAATCTGTAGAGGATAAATATGCAAGCTGCTTCTTCAGTGCAATTATTGGGCAGACGTTTGAGATAAAGACGTGTAAAAAATATCCACACGGACTCTGAATGTCCCACACACACAAATAAACACACACACACACACACACACACACACACACACACACACACACACACACACACACACACACACAACCACACACAAACAAACACACACACCCCCCACCCACCAACCACACCAACACACACACACACACACACACACACACACACACACACACACACACACACACACACACACACACACACACACACACACACACACACACACACACACACACACACACAGACTATCCGTCATCAGACATAAGGGGAGGTGGCAAGCTGAAACACAAATATCAACATGAAAGTTAGTTGAGGATAGTTGTGGCTAAAATGGCGGAGAGTAATGAGGAATGACAGAGCTAGCCTCTGAGATGTAAACAAGCAATTAAATCCTTCAGGAGTTTATGAGAGGACCATTGGGGTCAAAACAGTTTGCATACTGTACTTTCTGTCAGTAATTTAATTCCCTGGTTCCTTATTTGGCCACAGAGGCCACAGAGAATTGTCAACATAAAAGTTATCTAATTGCCTATCAAAGCCCTGTCATTTTTCAATTGGCTGAAGTAAACTTATACTTTGCCACTTCATAAAAGATTCGTATTCGTCAGATATTGCTTTACATTGCTCAGCAGAAAAGTATCGTAAGTAAACAATTTATATATAAGCAATTTATACAGCCCTATTATACAAACCTATAAGGACAGGCCGTCATTGTAAATAAGAATGTGTTCTTATTTGACTCGTCTGGATAAATAAAGGTAAAATAAAAACATTAAATAAATAGTCGCCATGCTGTGATGTGTTTTGCTTGAGTTGTGCGTCATGCCCGGTTGTCTTGTCCTTACCTCACGCTCTGGTCAGACAGCCAGCCGGCGTCACAGTTGTCATACCCGTCAGCAAAGGTGGCCTGGAGCTGAGCAGGCGTGGCGATGACAGCTGAGTTCTCCAGACACACCTGCTGGCGTCAGGAAGGACAGGGCTAGCGATCATGAGGAGCACGGTAGTGGAACACCACACCTGAGAGGACACAGAGGTGAAAACACGTTCGGCGACACCAGGGCAATATGGAGATATTGTACGCAGGCTGCACGCCCATCACACACACACACACGGCCCATACACACACACACGCCCATAAACACACACACGCCCATAAACACACACACACGCCCATACCACCACACACACACGCCCATAAACACCACCACACGCCCATACACACACACACGCCCATAAACACACACACGCCCATAAACACACACACGCCCATACACACATGCACGCCAAAACCAACAAACGCCCATACACACATACACGCACATACACACATTACACGCCCATACACACACTTGCATTCTCACACACAAACATGAGCACGCACAGAAACTCTGCTCAAACCCTACATTATCAGGTACTTCAAACATTCTATCTTTAACTGCACAGAAAGTCAAGAAAACATATAAAAACGACCTCAGAGACTGAAGTGAATTAGCATCAGACAGGCGTATCTTTATGGGAGAGATCTTGTCCTTGGATACAGTGAATGACAAACAGCTAAAATGTTCGCTTTACTACTTTAGCACACAGTCCACATCAGTACTATCTWGCTTTCATAGCCAGAAAATAAAACWGTGAAATAAAACAGTGATGAGAGAGAGATTGAAAGAGAGAGAAGAGAGATAAAAGAAACAAAGGAACGCGAGATGACTCCCATGCGCTCATTCCCTGACCTGTGAATGACCAGGATTCCTCTCCACTGTGCAGAGAAATGGGAAAGGAATTGCTTTTGAAGTGTCCATCTCACTCCCCCACCAGTCTAGCATCACTGACCTCCACTACATGTGGGGCCACCGCGGTCTGAACTTCACACATTCAATCCCAGCAGAGCCCACTACATGAAAGCCTGTGGACAGGGAGGCAGAGGGAGGCTGGGATATAGCTCCAAACATAGGCTCCTTTATCTTCTGCTGCTTTGTGCAATAGAATGACAGACTCCTCGGGGCGTGGACCAATTTGACCAATCACGCTGCAGGCTAGCCTCAGAAAATGAGCCAGGCATCCCTCAGTGGTACAGTCTACACATRCACTCACATATACATGTACGTAGCACACAGGCACACACACAGATACACATACACACACACACACACCAGGCACGTGCACAGATAGGGCTCAGCCAATGCCCAAGCACCTGCCCTTTTGCCCTCCTATGAAAAAGTGGATATTAATTTGTAATTGTATTAATTTAAGTCTCTTTTCATTTTAGTTGTAATTTTAAATGTAGCGAATTGCACATCAAACTAGCTAATTTCATAAGCGTTTGGATCTCACTAAGTTCCCCTCCTCCGCCCTCCCACCCCAAGTGCGCACTCGCCTGACCTGATAGTGGCCACTGGCTGCGGGCGCAGGGCAGAAGACATGAATACTGGTAGGAGGCTACATTACAGTTGGATCTGTCGTATGTGTCTCTCAACGTCAGGGACAAAGAATGGGGCATTTCAACTGCATGTTAATAAGAGGCAGATGTCAGCAGGAAAACAAACTCAAATCAAGTAAAAACACGTTTGTTTCGACAGCTAGCTAGAATATTTCAACTACATCATAATTTGCTCTGTTCAACTGATAGCCACTCGTTTCCCGATGTCAATCATCTTTTGTCATCTCTAGGCCTAGTAGTTATTGGCACCAACTTGTATTAAAATGTATGATGAGTGAGTGTGTTGTTGCATATAAATGTTGACATTTTGTCTACAGGGCAGTTACGAATTCTGAAAGTCTATTGATTTTTTAAAATCTTGAGTACGGTCTGTGCACGGCCTTAACACGCACACGGACACACACACACACACACACGCACACACACACACACACACTGGCCCCTCTACAGGCCTCCATCCTGTTTCCCTATACTGCTGCACTGTACACTCCAGCTCAACTTCAGGACGTTGTACCAGGAGTGTTCTCTTTCATTTGGGCTTTCTCTATCCTCTCCCAGGCTCTCTGCTAGCGTTCCTTCTCCTCCGAGGCAAGCCAGGCCAAACACAGAGAGGCTAGCTGCTAGCGTCTCTGGCGTTTGGGAGACGAATGGGTCACGTTGCCCAGAACTAATACACTTACTCTATGTTTACCAAACCATAACACACAACAGGAAGAGAGACCACATACTGAGATAGATGTATATAGCTGTATGTAATTCAGTGATGCCCTTGTTGTATCACGGTATACAACACTAATACAGTCCTATCTGTGCAGAGAATCTAGTAGACCTATATAGCAGAGATCATCACCAGTGTGTAAATATGCCTATTTGTGGCTCAGCACTTAAGCCGGCCTGACATATCTCATGGCTGTGGCTGACAGAGAGGATCAATGCCTGAGCTCTAATTGGTGAGACAGACAATTGACCGTTCAATATGGGCCGAAAGCAACGTGGAAAACCTCATCAAGGCTTGGACGACACACAATCAGCGCAGCCCTGAATTAATATGATATTGATATGGCCGGCCCAGTATCAATACGTTGTCATTTAATATATTAAGCACTTGGAGGAGTTAGTATTGGGACTGCTGCGCTCTGCAATGTAGCGTGACTTGCAATAAATGACTAAGCCCAGAGGATCTCGGTTCGCTCCCAGAAGGACCAGCGGGTAATGGGTTTCTGTTTCAGAAGGAGGGAGGGGTTTTAATGGCATGTTAATTGATTGGCTGTGCGGAGGGACAGGGTCTCTTGAGCACCGAGCCAGGGGTCTCTATGGGACCAATAAAGTGCACTCATGGAAAGAGAAGAGAGAGAGAGAGCTGTGGGTGGAAAAAAAACAAAGCCCTTGATGTCATAATCATTGTGAGAAAGCCACTGTCACACATGCACAGGCAAGCAGGAATGCACACAGATCCACAAGCTCATGGGCACAAACCCACAGTGGCTATATCAGGTAATAATATCTGTGCTATTTTCACTGGGAGCCCATGGATTCTGGGTACAGTATGTGGGTGAGTGAATGAGGTTACTGGGCTTAATGTGGACATGATGCTCAGCTCACGCTGGCAACATTGTGTAGATCTAGGTGAGCTAGAGCAGCACTGTAAAGCTAATGCTGAGAGCAGAGCGCCACTTCCCTCTACTCATTACTCTAATAGGCGATTATTAAAAACAGCAAGTGACCTGGAAAAATCTGATGATGTTTCTCAGCTCAGAGACTTTCATTTGGTAATTACTTTGATACTATTAGCTGATATGGCATAATATCCCCAGGCCATTACAGTGCAGCAGTGGGTGGATTCAACATAAACTACACCTCAGAGCCCTCAAAGTAACACTAGCTGAATAGCACACTTTATTTTCTCATTATTTGTTTTCATGAGCGGCTGGGTCAACGATCTGTTACTCGGTCCAGTTGGCACACGTTGTCCCGTTCCCCAGACCAGACATTTCCACAAAGTTAACAAAC
This sequence comes from Salvelinus sp. IW2-2015, assembly GCF_002910315.2. Taxonomy (NCBI): domain Eukaryota; kingdom Metazoa; phylum Chordata; class Actinopteri; order Salmoniformes; family Salmonidae; genus Salvelinus; species Salvelinus sp. IW2-2015. The sequence continues at coordinate 13,256,053 of NC_036866.1, forward strand.
CCACTGGCTAATATAATGACTCTATTAGCAATGCCAGGTAGAGGTACAGTCAGGGTTGTGTTCATTAGGCCACAAACACTTCAAAGCGTTTCGCTACGGAAAAGAAAAATGGCCATTTCTTATTTGACAAGTCCAGGTAGTCCCTCCCTGGTTGGATACGTTTTCTTCCATTTGGTGCCTAATGAACAGAACCTGTGTGTAATAGGTGTAACAGGGGTCAGTACTACCTGTGACCTCCAGAGGAACGGTGTCCTGTTCATCGTTGATGCCCACCACCACCTCACAGCGGAACATGCCCGAGTCACTGGAGCGCAGGGCGCTCAGTGCCATGCTGGCGTTGAAACGGTTGTCCTGGTAACCGGGCAGGGTGACGCGCCCCTGGAACGCCTTCTTCACCTAAACCACGGAAAGACAGTACAGTTATTAACACAATTAAAACATAGTTAGGAAAGACAAATAAGACAGCAATGAAAAAGAAAAAGGACATTCCACTCAATGGTTGCTGGTCCAATTATTACAGTTGGCAGCAAAAAAACAGTGAGTGGATTTTTCTTATTTTTATAGAAAGTAGAAAGGATTGTGCAGTAAGTATAGTTACATGTTAAGTTGAATATATGTATTGGATGGATGGCCAACACACTCTTCATATAAAATTAGGGCTGGCTGTCACGCCCTGACCTTAGAGATCCTTTTTATGTCTCTATTTTGGTTGGTCAGGGCGTGAGTTGGGGTGGGCATTCTATGTTTTGTTCTATGTTTTCCATTTCTATGTGTTTGGCCGGGTGTGGTTCTCAATCAGAGGCAGCTGTCTATCGTTTTCTCTGATTGAGAACCATACTTAGGTAGCCTTTTTCCACCTGTGTGTTGTGGGTAGTTGTTTTCTGTTTTGTGTCTGCACCAGACAGGACTGTTTCGTTCCGTTTACTCTCTTTGGTGTTTTTGTTATTTCAGTGTTCCGTTTATTTATTAAATTAAAATGAAAATTTCCCACGCTGCGTTTTGGTCCACTCCTTCTTCCCAGGACGATCGTTACAGAACTACCTACCACCAAAGGACCAAGCAGCGTGGTGGAATGGACTCCTGGACATGGGAGGAAATCTTGGACGGCAAGGGACCCTGGGCACAGCCGGGAGAGTATCGCTGTCCTAAAGAGGAGCTGGAGGCAGCTAAATCAGAGCGGCGCTACGAGGAGTTGGCTCGAGGAAATGTGCACGAGAGGCAGCGGCAGATTTTTTTTTGGGGGGGGGGGGACGCGAGGAGACTGGCGGAGTCAGGTAGGAGACCTGAGCCAACTCCCCGTGCTTACCGTGGCGAGCGTCGTACTGGTCAGGCACCGTGTTATGCGGTGGAGCGCACGGTGTCTCCAGTACGTGTTCTTAGCCCGGTGCGCTATATCCCAGCTCCTCACATCGGCCGGGCTAGAGTGGGCATCGAGCCAGGACGGAGTGTGCCAGCCTTGCTCTCCAGACCTCCAGTACATCTCTACGGCCCAGGATATCCTGCGCCGGCTCTGCGCACTGTGTCTCCAGTGCGTCTGCACAGCCCAGTGCGTCCTGTGCCTGCGCCCCGCACGTGCAGGGCCAAAGTCACCAGCCAGGACGGGTTGTGCAGGCTCTTTGCTCGAGACCTCCAGTGCGCCTCCAGTGCGCCTCATACTACCCACCACTGCGACCTGTATGCTCTTGTCGGCTGGCCCTCGCTACATATTCGTCGCCAGACCCACTGGCTCCAGGTCATCTATAAGTCTTTGCTAGGTAAAGCTCTGCCTTATCTCAGCTCACTGGTCACCATAACAACACCCACCCATAGCAAGCGCTCCAGCAGGTATATCTCACTGGTCATCCCCAAAGCCAACACCTCCTTTGGCTGCCTTTCCTTCCAGTTCTCTGCTGCCAATGACTGGAACGAATTGCAAAAATCGCTGAAGTTGGAGACTTATATCTCCCTTACTAACTTTAAGAATCAGCTATCTGAGCAGCTCACCGATCACTGCAGCTGTACACAGCCCATCTGTAAATAGCCCATCCAACTACCTACCTCATCCCCATATTGTTTTTATTAACTTTTTTGCTCTTTTGCACACCAGTATTTCTACTTGCACATCATCATCTGCACATCTATCAATCGTGTTAATTTGCTAAATTGTAATTACTTCGGTACCTTGGCCTATTTATTGCCTTACCTCCTTACTCTATTTGCACACACTGTATATAGATTTTTCTATTGTTATTGACTGTACGTTTGTTTATGTGTAACTCTGTGTTGTTGTTTTTTGTCGCACTGCTTTGCTTTATCTTGGCCAGGTCRCAGTTGTCAATGAGAACTTTTTCTCAACTGGCCTACTTGGTTAAATAAAGGTGAAATTAAAAAAACATTTAAAAATGAGAGGAGGCGAAACTAGCCAGTTTTYGAATGGACGAACAGCTGACTGAAGACAGGATGGCCGAGTATTCAAAAAGATGACACGTGCGGTTGAGTCCGTTTACAACGTGATGAAACTTTGTTGCTCCTTGTTTCAGCAAGGTGATGTAGCAAACATGCTTAGGTTGTCTTGGCATTTGGCTGACAAATAACAGCCACCCAAATTTCCATGACTGTCACAGCGCTATAAAACCACTGAATTCCATTTCGAAATATAAATCAAAACAATGTGACATTTTGTATTTCTTTCCATTTCCTCAATCTTTACCTTGACCACGTTGTCCTTGGCGACCAGGACAGACTGTTCCCTCTGCCGACCGTTGGCACCCCTCTGGCCCCACACCTTGGTCCACTTGATGCGGGGGGGCTCGTGGGTAGGGGTGGGGCGCAGGGTGAAGACACAGGGCAGCARGACGCTGTTGGCCAGCTGCTCCCTCACCATCTGGTGTGTCACCTTCCTCATGTTCACCACTGGGTCTGACCACACAAGGCCTGGAGAGAGAGGAGGAGAAAGGGAGGATATAGAGGGAGAGAGGAAGAGGAAAGGGAGAAGAGAGGAGAGGAAGAGAGGAAGAGGAGAGGAAGATGAAGAGGGAGAGGAGAGGAAGAGGAGAGGATAAGTAGAGGAAAGGAGAGGAAGAGTAGAGGAAATGAGTGGGAGAAGAGGAGAGGAAAGGAGAGGAGAGGATGAGTAGAGGAATGGAGAGGAAGAGCAGAGGAGAGGATGAGTAGAGGAATGGAGAGGAAGAGCAGAGGAAAGGATGAGTAGAGGAAAGGAGAGGAAGAGCAGAGGAAAGGATGAGTAGAGGAAAGGAGAGAAGAGGAKAGGAGTGGGAGAGGGATAGGAGAGGAAGAGGATGAGGAGAGGAGATGAGAAGGAAAGATACACAGTCCGAATATAGGTCTACAGAAGTATGACAATGGTTTCTGTAAAGTGAAAGTGAAAGAGTGGAAATGGAGGTGTCGTGGAAATTGCAAGATTATGTTATAATGCTTGTATTGTATTATAATGGTTGTTTTATTCGACAGAGTGTGTGTGTTTTACTGAGGAGGGCCTCTATGGGATAGCACTGACAGAGGAGATTTACGATGTCTTTGGGTAATAAAGCCTAAAGAGCATTCCAGAGAACATGAGCTAATGGTTCTGTTCTATACCGTACCAGGGAGATACGGTTCCAGTTTGGAGTAGGAGGGGGCCAGACACTGGTCTATACAATGAAAACTGTTGACACAGCAGTAACTGTCTGCTATTTATTATAGATATCTTTCATACAAATCTTAACCTTGTGACCATTCTATGTATCTGTCTGTTGTTCGTCATGTAGGTTGAGAGGGGTGTATCTTGGCTATAAAAGATCTTTGTACTTTTCTGTTGTCACTTTCAATGGTTCATTAGAGATGGCGCATCATTGAAAGTCAAATGCTATTGCAAAGCTCTTATTATTATTAAAAATGTAGTTTAAGTATAACTCTGACTGGTGTGTGAAGTTTGTTTCTCCTCATTTGGTAAAACAGAAATAAGCCACCACAGAGGCTAGGAGTATTACAGCATAATACAGTAGCTTTTCATCAACGTGTTATCAAGATCTCGATCATCTGAATCAGGTGTGTGTTAGTACTGTCTGGAAGGGGATCACTGATATACAATACTGTTGCATGCTATTCTCTTTGGCATTGAGAGAGGTGGGGATTGATTTCTATGAATCTATTGGGAGATGTCATGGTTTCATCCTGTTGCTTGTTCAACAAGTCCCTCTATTCTTAAATGTTGAAACAAGAGGATGGTCCCATTCTTTCTGATTGACTATTGGTCATTGATTTACTGTGCCTTCGGAAAGAATTAAGACACCTTGACTTTTTCAACACATTGTTCCATGGATTAAATAAATAAAACATCTTCAACAATCTACACACAATACMCCATAATGACAAAGCGAAAACAGGTTTTTAKACATTTTTGCAAATGTATAAAAAAAACAGAAATACCTTATTTACATTAGTATTCAGACCCTTTGCTATTAGTTACGAAATTGAGCTCAGGTGCATTCTGTTCCCATTGATCATCCTTAACATGTTCCTACAACTTGATTGGAGTCCACCTGTGGTAAATTCAATTGATTGGACATGATTTGGAAAGGCACACACCTGTCTATATAAGGTAGGACAGTTGACAGTGCATGTCAGCGCATAAACCAAGCCATGAGGTCGAAGGCATTGTCCGTAGAGCTCCGAGACAGGATTGTGTCGAGGCACAGATCTGGGGAAGGGTACCAAAAAATGTCTGTAGCATTGAAGGTCCCCAAGAAATCAGTGGCCTCCATCTTTCTTAAATGGAAGAAGTTTGGTACCACCAAGACTCTTTCTAGAGCTGGCCCGCCCGGCCAAACTGAGCAATCGGGGGAGAAGGGCCTTGGTCAGGGAGGTGACCAAGAACCTGATGGTTACTCTGACAGAGCTTTAGGGTCCGAAAGTGGAGATGGGAGAACTATGACAGCCAGCTTGGAGTTTGCCAAAAGGCACCTAAAGACTCTCAGACCATGAGAAACAAGATTCTCTGGTCTGATGAAGCCAAGATTGAACTCTTTGGCCTGAATGCCAAGCGTCACATCTGGAGGAAACCTTGCACTATCCCTACGGTGAAGCATGGTGGTGGCAGMATCATGCTGTGGGGATGTTTTTCAGGGACTGGGAGACTTGTCAGGATCGATGCAAAGATGAACGGAGCAAAGTATAGAGAGATCCTTAATGAAAACCTGCTCCAGAGTGCTCAGGACAGGACAATGACCCTAAGCACACAGTCAAGACAACGCAGGAGTGACTTCGGCACAAGTATCTGAATGTCCTTGAGTGGGCCAGCCAGAGCCCGGACAAGAACACGATCGAACATCTCTGGAGAGACCTGAAAATAGCTGTACAGCAACGCTCCCCATCCAACYTGACAGAGCTTGAGAGGATCTGCAGAGAAGAATGGGAKWAAYTCCCCTAACACAGCTGTGCCAAGCTTGTAGCGTCATACCCAAGAAGACTTGATGCTGTAATCACTTCCAAAGTTTCTTCAACAAAGTACTGAGTAAAGGGTCTGAATACTTACGCAAATGTAATATTTCATTTTTTTTTTTTTTTTAATACATTAGCAAATATTTCAAAAAAACWGTTTTTGCTTTGTCATTATGAGGTATTGTGTGTAGATTGATGAGGGAGATAACTACTTAATACATTTTAGAATAAGGCTGTAATGTAACAAAATGTGCAAAAAGTCAAGGGGTCTGAATAATTTCCGTAGGCACTGTATCAGACAATTCCCCCCACACATACAGAGCGAACGCTACAGTACAGATGGGGAGATAAAACTTGTATTTTCAAAAGCCATCAATCAAACTTTGTATGAAGTGAACAGTTTCATCTGTTCAAACCTGAAAGCCCGTCTCCATGATTGATTTTTGGACTGTTTTCATCATAACAAATGAGGGTTGTCATAAACATTCCACACACACTCTACAGTCACGTCTATGGACTGTATCTCTATCCGTTCACACAGTTCACCTTATATTATAAATTAGGTTTACATTGGAAGCTATAAAACCCAACTGTCTCTTTTCTATTCACCTCCCTCCCCTCCTCCTCCCTCCTCCCTCCCTCCCTCCCTCCTCCCCTCCCTCCCTCCCCTCCACTCCTCATCCATCCTTTCATCCCTCCACTCCACCTCCCTCCCTCCCTCCACTCCACTCCTCTTCCATCCATCCCTTCATCCCTCCACTCCTCCACTCCTCCCTCCCTCCACTCCACTCCTCTTCCATCCATCCCTTCATCCCTCCACTCCTCCACTCCTCCCTCCCACCCACTCCTCCTCCCAACCATCCATCCCTCCCTCCCTCACACTCCACTCCTCCTCCATCCATCCCTTCATCCCTCCACCCTCCCTCCCTCCACTCCACTCCTCCTCCATCCATCCTTCATCCCTCCACTCCTCCTCCCTGCTCCTCCTGAGAGCATTCCTAGCCCAAACTCATTAGGTTATGTGGGAGAGTGTTGGGATGGAGGTATCGACAGAATCAGCTGCCAGCGCCTGGAAAGGCCACCAAGGAATACAGGCTGGCACACACACTATCCCCCTGAAAAGCCTCCTTATTATACACACGTTCAATCAGTAACTCACTCGCTGTGGGACATCTCTTAGAAAAGCAGGAATTAATAAGAACATTGAGATCTGTCAGATAGGCTGTATAGTTTGAGCGGAACAAGGGGAGAAATACACTAACCCCTCTCATTTCTCTCTCGATTGCCCCGGTAGCAGGGGGGAAGATAGACTGCTAGTGACGTCCTGTTATGAATGAAGGAAGGAAGGAGAGAAAAKGGAAAAGGAGAGAGAGAACTGAAGGCAGCGGATAATGGTAGGTAGTAGAGGAAATGAGGGGATTGATTTATTTTCATTAGTATCAGCATTGTTTCGACTCGCTTAGATTTCATGTAAAGTGCGGCGGATTGGGTTGTGGCGTCGCCGCTGGTGGAGTGTCTCTCCTGGCTATCTCCACTGTAATTAACTAGCTGATTGGAAGAGCAATGCATCCCGAGATCATCACAGACATGCCATTGGGGCTTTTCTCTCTCCCTTTCCTTCTCTTTACTTTCTCGTTCTTCATTCGACCACCAGGCAGTCAACCATCTCCACAGCCACAGACGGCCACTGAAGCTTTTTATTTTCGCCTCTGTTCATTTATTTATTCTTCTGACACAATCAATTTTTCTTTTGTTTTCCTTTTTGAAACCAGGCTTGATGTTTTCGCTAGGCTTCAGCTAGCAATTTAATTTCATTCAGTCTTTGTGACTGCAATTCAATTTTGCCTTGGTTGCCTCATTTTCAATTCCCATTGAATTATACCCAATCCGGAAGGGATGAAAGTGCTGTGTGTGTATTATTACACACGCACACACATACACACACACATGCATTTGTGGCAATATTTAATTTCCTGCCTGATAGTTTAATGTGCCAGAGCACACAGATAGCAGGCGAGACATGTGAATAGCTGTCAGTGCTGGTTTACATGCTGTACCCCTGGCTTTCTCAGAGGCTGAGGGCCAGTTGGCGAACAGCTAAACATCAACACACACAGGGCTCCTCTCCATCTGTCTGTGTGTGACATGCTCAACACCTCGAGATGCACATGGTTTTGTTTGACTTCCTCACCTAGCTGATCTATTCGAAACCATGTTGCTGGCGCTGCATTCGACGGCATGAAAGGTGATTCATGTTTTAAAAAGGCCTTTTTCTCTCAGCACACTCAAGTGATGCTCCACCTGCCTAAAGAGCTGTGGCCTGTGAAGAAAACATGTCCGCCTCTTTTCAAAGAGTGACATGTAATGGGGCTAGGAAATATCAACACGAGCTCAAAATGGAAACAGAACGTATTGTGAAGTACAACTTTTATACTGCCCACCTTTGTGTGGCTGTGTGCTGCAGAAGTGGCTTTAAACCATATCTATTATGAGACAGATTTGATTACCGGTATGTTACGAAGTCAACAAGGTTACAAGGAATTTCCGGACATTTCTACGCCACTGAAGGCAATTGACCTCATCAGTAGTGTCATTAGGGGCATCCTCTATTCCCGAGACAGAATGTTCCGGTAGGTACAGTTTCCCTGTGTTACATCTGAGACTGTCCTCTGAGTACAGAAGGTAATGTGTTTCAGTCTTTCAGGGGAAATGTTGTCACTTCTGAACTTGGTTCACATGATAGCCACAGACCAATTTCCTCTTTCCTCAGAGGGGAGAAATGCAGTAAAAAGATGAAGAGGACCATTTGATGCTGGCACTCTGCTCAGAACATGATGGTGAGGATGGCAAAGGGAGGAAGGGAGACGCAACGGKGTGATTTATAGAAGGGAAATGGTTTAATGTGATTGAAAATCACACGTACAGTACGTATGCGCACGCACACACACGTTTTTCTCCCTACATAAAGTGTCTCTACTCTGTCAGCATAAGATGCAGAGACGGGAGAACGCTGGTTCTCTTAGGTTCAGTGGAGTGAGTCAGCAGGCCTGATGACACAAACACAAACACACACACACACACACACACACACACACACACACACACACACACACACACACACACACACACACACACACACACACACACACACACACACACACACACACACACACACACACACACACACACACACACACACACACACACACACACACACACACACACACACTCTCTCTTCCCCTTCCTTTCCTCTACCTCCCAAGGTGTTGTGGCACTCATAAGTGTGTTTACCACGCAAACACACACACACACAACCACACACACACGCAGCCCCCAAGCTCTATCTCGCTACAATTTCTGGGCCACCTTGCCTGGAACTGGGTAGAATTTAAAATGGCCAAATGTATGCTTAAATTGAGAAGCACCGATAATGCTTCAACTGTATAATCATGAGGCATGGCAGAATTTGCCAAATCCCGTTCCACTTTACCCTTGGCCAAAAGCCAGTTTGGTTATCCACACATTACCATTGTGTTAGCCGTGTTCCCACAGCACCTAAACAAATTAGCAGTGAATTAAGCCAAGCTGAAAGCAATATTCACAATATTTCCCCTCTCCTAAGTCTCCTTCTGTCAACTTTGTTTGTACAAATGTGTTTATTTGTCTCTCCTCTTTCCTTTACCAGATTGTATTTTATTTTCTACCTCGACCTCAACAATTTGCGACACGAAATCAAAAGAAATCAATTGCACATACCTTCTTAAAAATCCAAATGACTGTTTAAAGCAGAGGCCCAGGATAAAAAAATCTATGTTCCCACATGGTTAAATAATGAATCTAACCAACATGGCCCCATTGCAGTAGATATCAAATCTGCATTTAGATGGAAATGTTATTACATGCACAACCCCCTTGAGACTGCCCTTTGTTTGGAAATCCGCCTATTTTTCATCTGTCTTTTTCCTATGAATGAGGCCCAATCAGACTGCCTAACCTGCGGAGGAGAGGAGCAAGGGAAGAGGGGAGGAGAGAGGTAAAGATGGATTGATTGGAGAGAGAGCAAGAATGAACGGGAACCCGATGCAGACAGGGAGAGAGAGACAGTAATGCCAAAAGTGTCTTTCACTCTGCTTCTGCTAATCACAGAAGAGGACTTTCTGATCTATACAATTGACAACTTTGTCATCTCATTTTAAGCAGTGGGAAATTATTAACTACAGGTAGAAGTCTTTATCTGCCTCGAGCAGAAGACAGAGAGAGGCTGTTAATGTGTTCTTCCACAGTCGTAAGAACACAATGGCCGACATCTATTTTTCTCTCCCTCTCCGCCCAGTCTTACCTGCAATGGGCTTTTCAATGATAAAGGCTCCATTGTTTTCTATTAGCCCAGCCACCCGGCTCTGAGATGATCAAGCGTGTCCTCTCCTGTCATTGGCTTTGACTAGCGACGTGTCAGGTGTTTGTTTTGTCATAAATCAAGACACATCTTTTGTCTGATCTTTGTCTGCTCTCTCTCTCTCTCTCTCTCTCTCTCTCTCTCTCTCTCTCTCTCTCTCTCTTCTTTCGTCTCTCTCTCTGGTGATCTCTTTGTCAGGTGTCAAGATCACAGAAGTGTTTTGCTCAAGAGCAGTTTGTCAGGATGAAAGCAATGCTATAGTTACACCAGGGGTAACTGGAGGGCCATGTTGGAGTGGTTTGAAGGCATGTTGAGAGTGGATTTGAAGGGCCATGTTGGAGAGTGGATTTGAAGGGCCATGTGGAGAGTGTATTTGAAGGGCCATGTTGGAGAGTGGATTGAAGGCCATTGGAGAGTGGATTTGAAGGGCCACTGTTGGAGAGTGGATTTGAAGGGCCATGTTGGAGAGTGGATTTGAAGGGCCATGTGGAGATGGGTTGAAGGGCCATTGGAGGTGGATTTGAGGATGTTGAGGGATTTGAAGGGCCATGTTGGAGAGTGGATTTGAAGGGCCATGTTGGAGAGTGGATTTGAAGGGCCATGTTGGAGAGTGGATTTGAAGGGCCATGTTGGAGAGTGGATTTGAAGGCCATGTTGGAGAGTGGATTTGAAGGGCCATGTTGGAGAGTGGATTTGAAGGGCCATGTTGGAGAGTGGATTTGAAGGGCCATGTTGGAGAGTGGATTTGAAGGGCACGTTGGAGAGTGGATTTGAAGGGCCATGTTGGAGAGTGGATTTGAAGGGCCATGGTGAGAGTTGGGTTTGAAGGGCCACGTTGGGGATTTGAAGGGCCATGTTGGAGAGTGGATTTGAAGGGCCATGTTGGAGAGTGGATTTGAAGGGCCATGTTGGAGAGTGGATTTGAAGGGCCATGTTGGAGATGGATTTGAAGGGCCATGTTGGAGAGTGGATTTGAAGGCCATGTTGGAGATATTTGAAGGGCCATGTTGAGGGGTGGGTTTGAAGGGCCATGTTGGAGAGTGGATTTGAAGGGCCATGTTGGAGAGTGGATTGAGGGCCATGTTGGAGAGTGGATTTGAGGGGCTATGTTGGAGAGTGGATTGAAGGCCATGTTGGAGGGTGGATTTGAAAGTGCTATGTTGGAGAGTGGATTTGAAGGGCCATGTTGGAGAGTGGATTTGAAGGGCCATGTTGGAGAGTGGATTTGAAGGGCCATGTTGGAGAGTGGGTTTGAAGGGCTATGTTGGAGGGTGGGTTTGAAGATGCCTATTTCATGTTATGTCCCATTAACTTTTGTGTGATAGAGGCTGCTGCGAGTCGTCTTTTAGAATATACTAACAAAACGGTTAATCCATTTTATTTGAAGGCTGTTTCTTTTTAAAATAAAAGCCTAGATCTACCTAAAGTATATACAGGGACAAGGCCTTGACCAGGACACAGGCTTCCACATCATGTTCTTCTGAGGAAAGAGAGAACAATAGATAGCCAAAACAGTGGGAGAGAGAGGAGAGAGAGAGAGAGCGAGAGTGGGWGAGAAAGGAAAGACGAAGTGAGAAAAAGAGAGAGACAAGAGAGAGAGAAGTGAAAAATAGAAAGAAATAGAGAGATAGAGAGAGAAGAGGGGGGATGATGAAGCTGTTATCCTGCAGATGCTAAATCCTCCAAAATCAGCCCTAATGATAACCATGGCAACAGAGACACCACAAGCAGAGACAAGAGATGGAGTTTTGAGGGGAAAACACACATCCTCTCTCTTTCAGTACGGTCGTTCCACCTCAAAACACACAAGAAAGAGGATTTAGACACCCACCATTTCGATCTCTGAAAAATAAGCTAATTGATTGTACCCAAATTGGCCATTTTAATATATTGCATTCATATAATCGTCAATCAATATAGTACCTTACATCCGATTTGGACCATAATTATTCCTAACAATGAGTAGGAAATGAGGAATCCGATAAAATGATCAAAAACCACCCACGGACCACCCACACCCTACGCCAAGCCCACCCCAACAACCAGTATACAGTATATTGGAATTTTGGCTTYCATCCTATGAAATGTATTCCCTGTGAAACTGGTGATGTTTTTCCCCTGAAATTAGACATTGAAGTTGCATTATTTACCATAAATGAGTGTGAAAGTACCAGGTTTTTCCCACTAGGTGCCGCTCTTACTACTACTGCCACACCCTTTTTATTAATTTTGCTAGTCTCCTGTGTTTATTAAACGGATCACAACATTTTATTTGGGTAGAAAACCAATAGCTATTGCTCATGATTGAAATACATTGCCTGGTCGTCCTCACAATTCAAGCCAATCCTCCATAAAAGCAATTCAGTTTGTCATTATCTGTGTCCAGGAAACGACCCTTCTGTGTGTGGTTTATTCCCATTCAAAAATGAGTTAGACCATTCCTGGTGAACAAGCAAACCATTAGACTACAGTAGTTCTAATGGTTTCAAAGTTATGATCTCTAATGTTCTTCAATGGTAAACATCATAAACACACTGTATAGTGTTTTGCAATGGTAATGGTATTGGGTTGGGTTTAATGGTAAATGTCACTAATCACACTACATATAGAGATATTTTCAAATAATTTTATTGAAAACATACAAGTGCCATGCAATGGTTTATAATTGTAGTACTTCATCAGGGTTGTCACACCATTTTAGTCACTAGCCCATTTCTCCATAAAAGTTTTGCACTTGTAGGAAATGTCATATGAGAATTACACCATAGGGATAGCCAACTCAGAAAGCTGCCATTTGTTGTACTATTGTAGGAAAAGGGTTGAAGCATTAGGTTGCTAAGAGAAGGACAAACTGAACTGCTTTCATGGAGGACTGGTGTCATGGAAAATTGCAAGATTATGTTCTAATGCTTGTATTGCATTATAATGGTTGTTTTATTCGACAGAATAGAGTATTCTGTTAACTATTGTGTGTGTGTTCCACTGAGAATTGGCCTCTATGAGATAGCACTGACAGAGGAGATTTACGATGTCTTTGGGTGATAAAACCTAAAGAGCATTCCAGATAACATGAGGTAATGTTTTTGTGCTATGAAGTACCAGGAACGAGATTAGAACCTCGTCTTAGGGATCAAACTGAACGATAATTTATAGCGAATGTTATCTGGTTAACTTATGGCTGAAGGGGCAGTATTGAGTAGCTTGGATGAAAGGTGCCCATATCAAACGGCCTGCTCCTCAGTCATAGTTGCTAATATTTGCATATTATTATTAGTATTGGATAGAAAACACTCTAAAGTTTCTAAAACTGTTTGAATTGTGTCTGTGAGATTAACAGAACTCATATTTGCAGGCAATATCCTGAGTTGAAATCAAAACAGGAAGTCAGAAATCTGAGCTTGTATGTATTCACCAGAGTCCCTAATGAAATCCCCTTCAGATATGAATGATTGTGCACTGCCTAGGGGTTCCMCTAGATGTCAACCATCAATAGAAATTATAATGAGACTTCTATGATGTTGTGGGAGAGAATGATAGCAGAATCAGTCAGGTGTCCATCAAGCAGCCATTTTCTGATCAGGCTTTTTCCTCATGGTACTCACTTGCGTTCCATTGCTCACGAAGACAAGAAAGAATACTCCGGTTGGAACTTTATTGAAGTTATATGTTAAAAACATCCTAGTGATTGATTCTGTACTTAGTTTGAAATGATTCTTCGACCGGTAATATCACTTTTTGAAGTTTTTGTCCGATATAACGCTGACCAGAATTAGCGTTTGGATATGTAAACCAAACGCGCTAACAAAAGAAGGTATTTGGACATAAATAACGGATTTTTTCGAACAAAACAAACATTTATTGTGGACCTGGGATTCCTGGTGTGCTTTCTGATGTAGATCATCAAAGGTAAGGGAATATTTATCATATATTTTCTTGTTTATGTTGACGCCATCTTTGCGGCTGTGGTGTTTTACTTTTGAGCGTCGTCTCAGATTATAGCGTGGGTTTCTTTTTMCGTAAAGTTTTTTTGTAATCTGACAMAGCGGTTGCATTAAGGAGAGGTATATCTATAATTCCATGTGTATAACTTGTATTATCATCTATATTTATGAGTATTTCTGTTGAAACGATGTGGCTATGCAAAGTCACTTGATGTTTTTGCCACTAGTGAATCTAGTCGCCTCAATGTAAACTCAGATTTTTTTATATAAATATGAATTTAATCAAACAAAACATGCATGTATTGTGTAACATGAAGTCCTATGAGTGTCATCTGATGAAAATAATCGATGGTTAGTGATTCATTTTATCTCTATTCTGGTTTTTGTGAAGCTATCTTTAGCTGGAAAAAATGGCTGTGATTATTGTGGTTTTGTGGTGACCTAACATAATCGTTTGTACTGCTTTCGCTGAAAAGCCTATTTGAAATCGGACACTTTGGTGGGATTAACAACAAGATTACCTTTAAAATGATATAAGACACATGAATGTCTGAGGAATTTTAATTATGAGATTTCTGTTTTTTGAATTTGGCGCCCTGCACTTCGACTGGCTGTTGTCATATCGATCCCGTTAACGGGACTGCAGCCATAAGAAGTTTTTAAGGGATACTCCTTTCTCAATTATAAAAGAAGTTAGGCTCAAATCGGATGTTAGGTACTATAGTTCTTGAATATTATGTGAATCCTCACAATTTAAAGGGTACATTTGGGTGCAAACAATTAGCAAAATGTTTCAAAGATCAAATTACATTTCAATAAAATAATGTGCCAGGAATGCTAATCGTATCTGTTTCTAACTACAGAAATGATTTCAGCACAATCTGAGATGGTGGTATCATGGTTTGCTGAAATGACGTGGATTGACTTAGTAGCTAAACACATACAGTACAGTGCCTTCAGAAAGTATTCACACTCCTTGACTTTTTCCCTTTTTCCTCATTTTATTGTGCTACAGACAGAATTTAACATGGATTACATGTATATTTTTTGTCACTGGCCTATACACAACACCCCATAATGTCAAAGTGGAATTATGTTTTTCTGAATTTTTACAAAATAATAAAAAATGAAAAGCTGAAATGTCTTGAGTCAATAAGTATTCAACCCCTTTGTTATGGCAGGCCTAAATACGTTCAGTGGTAAAACAAATCGCTTAACAAGTCATATAATAACTTGCATGGACTTACTCTGTGTGCAATAATAGTGTTTAACGTGATTTTTGAATGACTACCTCATCACTGTACCCGACACATACAATTATCTGTAAGGTCCCTCGGCTGAGCTGTGATTTTCAAACACAGATTCAACCACAATGCCTCGCAAAGAAGGGCACCTAAAAGCCGCACCTTTGGGGGGGGGGGGGGATACTGTCACGCCCTAACCATAGAGAGCCTTTTTATTCTCTATTTTGGTTAGGTCGGGGTGTGACTAGGGTGGGTAATCTAGGTTGTTTTATTTCTATGTTGGCCTGGTATGGTTCCCAATCAGAGGCAGCTGTTTATCGTTGTCTCTGATTGGKGATCATATTTAGGCAGCCATTTCCCCACTGTGTTTTGTGGGATCTTTTTTTGTGTTGTTGCCTGTGAGCACTCCAGAACGTCACGTTTCGTTTGTTCTATATWGTTTTTTTGTGCGGTTCACTTCAATAAAAAGGTTGAACCGATTTCACGCTGTGCTTTGTCCAAATGTTATTACGACGATCGTGACAACTCCAGAATACTAACCTAATTAGAGTGAAAAGAAGGAAGCCTGCACAGAATAAAAAATATTCCAAAACATGCATCCTGTTTGGAACAAGGCACTAAAGCAAAATTGCTAAAAATGTGGCAAAGAAATTAACTTTGTCTTGAATACAAAGCGTTATGTTTGGGGCAAATCCAATACAACACATTACCACTCTCCATATTTTCAAGCATAGTGGTGGTTGCRTCATGTTATGGGTATGCTTGTAATCACAGGCAAAATCCTAGAGGAAAACCTGGTTCAGTCTGATTTCCACCAGATATTGGGAGATKAATTGACCTTTCAGCAGAACAATAACCTAAAACACAAATCTACACTGGAGTTGCTTACCAAGAAGACAGTGATTATTCCTGAGTGGCCGAGTTACAGTTTTGACTTAAATTGACTTGAAAATCTATGACAAGACCTGAAAATGTTTGTCTAGCAATGATCAACAACCAACTTGACAGAGATTTAAGACTTTTTGTAACGTTCGTCTGAAGAAGTGGACCAGGGCGCAGCGTCATTTTTGGTCATCATATTTATTAAAATGAGAACCAGCAACAAAATTTCCAAAGTGAAACCAAAACGAACGTACCGTTCCGTAGGCTACAAGAGCTGTACAAAAACAAGATCCCACAACATAGGTGGGAAAACAGGCTACCTAAGTATGATTCCCAATCAGAGACAACGATAGACAGCTGCCTCTGATTGGGAACCACACTCGGACAAACACAAAGAAATACAAAACATAGAATGCCCACCCCACATCACACCCTGACCTCACCAAATAGAGAAATAAAATGTCTCTCTAAGGTCAGGGCGTGACACTTTTTTAAATAATAAAAGAAGGTGCATCTACAAAGTATTGAATCAGGGGTGTGAACACTTATGTAAATTAKATATTTCTGTATTTCATTTTYAATAAGTCTGCAAAAATGTCTAAAAACATGTTTTAAYTTTGTCATTATGGGGTATTGTGTGTAGATGGGTGAGAAAAAAGTATATTTAATACATTTAAAATTCAGACTGCAACAAAACAAAATGTGGAATGAGTCAAGTGGTATGAACACTTTCTAAAGTCACTGTCCATACACACATTCTATAGCAACAAAAACCCATTACAGAGAATATTTGCTCTATTTACTTCTGTAGATGTTTTTTTGTTGCTGTATAGTCCCTTTATAATAGCTACCACAGAGCTCTGTGTACAGTAAGTGTTRCTGTGCTGTCTGCTCTCAGGGCAGATCTGAAGGTACAGTAAGTGTTACTGTGCTGTAGGGCTGGTCTGCTCTCAGGGCAGATCTGAAGGTACAGTAAGTGTGTATGTGCTGTAGGGTGGTCTGCTCTCAGAGGAGTCTGAAGGTACAGTAAGTGTTACTGCTGCTGTTAGGGCTGGTCTGCTTCAGGGCAGATCTGAAGGTACAGTAAGTGTTACTGTGCTAGGGGCTGGTCTGCTCTCAGGGCAGATCTGAAGGTACAGTGGGGTCCAAAATGATTGACACACTTGATAAAGATGAGCAATAATGATAAATAAATAAAACATTAAAATACTGAGCTATATTTTATGCCCCAAAAATTGGGAAATTATATTATATTATTTACTAATACAATTGCTCAGAGAAAGAGATTTTGTTTTAACATGTAATATTGTTTCTTCCTAAATTATTGACACCCCTAAAGATCTCTATAATTACTGTAAAAAAAATATAAAGTTAGTATTTGGTTCCTAGCATGCAACGATTACATCAAACGTGTGACTATACTAAAATGTGTTGGATGCATATTGCAGTTTGTTTTGGTTCGTTTTGTTTCAGATTATTTTGTGCCCAATAGAAATAAATGGTAAATAATGTATTGTCCTTTTGCAGTATTTTTTTTTTGTTATAATAAGAAAATAATATGTTTTCTAAACACTTCTCACATTAATGTGGAATTGCTACCATTATTACAAGATACTCCTGAGTGAATAATGAATAATGTTAGAGTGAGAAAGTTACAGAGAGTCAAAGAATTATACCCGCAAGACATGCTGACTTCCCACCGCTTACCAATAACACGGGAGATAAACATTAGCAACAGCTGGCGTCCACACAGACAGGCTCCATGCAAGGTTTAGAACGACATTCCCAATGCTGGGCACTCTCTGCATGCAATCTCTCACCAGGGCCACTTTTCCCTCTTCTCGTCTTCACCTTTCCTCCTTCTTCACCTCTCTTCTCCGCTCCTCTCCTCTCTCTCTTATTAGTATTTGATGTTGTTAACCATGTCCCAGGGATATGGGCTGCGTCTGAGCCCTGTCCCATCCTGTTGTCCCATCCCTGTCCCATCCCTGTCCAGATCCTTGTCCCATCCCTCCGTACCATCCCCTATATCACATTGTGTTTTGTACGCCTCTCCCTGGTTCATCCTGTTAACTCCTTCTGTCCTTATCCCTGTTCACTATCCCCTGTCCTACTCCCTGTCCATCGCTGTTATCCGCTGTCCTATCCCTGTCCTTCCCTGTCCTATCCCTTCTTCCCTGTCTATCCGTCCTCTCCTAATCCCTTTTGTTCCTATAGCACTGGTCTAGTCGGCGTGGTTCCCATTCCTGTTATCCCTCTCTATCCCTGTCCTATCCCTGTCCCATCCTGTCCATCTGTTCTATCCTGTTTCCTCATCCTGTCCCTCCCTGTCCTTATCCTGTCTATCCCTGTTCCATCGCTGTCCTATTCCTGTCCCATCCCTGTCCCATCGCTGTCCTATCCCTGTCCTATCCCTGTCCTATTCCGCCACACGCCAGTGTAGTGCCACTCGGAGGCTACTGCCTGCGCCCTGTGTGGCGAAATTATACATTTATATGGTGTGGCACAGGGCCCCATGCCCCCCCCCCATTTCCCCATCCTCATCTCTGGCCCGTCAAACAAACACAGTCACCAGAGGAGCTTTTCATGCCAGCCCCCCTTCTGTGCCTACTCCCCCCTGCCTCCGCCTGTCTCCCTCCATCACTCATTTCCATTTTCACCCACCCGAAAAGGAGAAAGTTGGAAGGCGGTGGGGTGGGCCAGAGGGAGGGGGCAACATGTTCATAAACATTCTTTCCACAGTAGCAGGGTGAAATGCATCTATTTGCACGACATATATAAAGGCTCATATGTGTCAGTAAGTTATATGACCTGGGGGAAGCAGTGGACTTTTCATGCTTATGCTATGTGAGACTGCTGAGCATGCTTCTTGGCCTGCAGTCTGCTGCAACTACTGCTGTTACACACATGTGGGCGTGTACGCACGCACGCACACACACACAATCTGCTCCAGTCACGTCTTTTGTGCTAAAGGAGCAGCATGCTGAGTCACAGGCCACCAAGCCTTGGTTTTTCACGGGCCCCACAATGCTATGCTGTTTATCTTGACACAAGGCAGAACAATGGCGTGCAGATGGCAGCAGACGGAGCAGGGAGACAAGCCGGCACAGGGGGCACAGAGGGGGCAAAGGTCTGGGTTCCCTCTGGTAGAACTGTGGATGCATGGACACGACTGCTAGAGGCCCTCCACACCCTTCACCCTGGATAAAACTGTGTGTGTGTGTGTGCATGTGCGTGTGTGTGTGTGTGCGTGTGCATGTGCGTGTGTGTGTGTGTACTGTATGTGTATGTGCGTGTGTGTACTGTATGTGTATGTGCGTGTGTGTGCGTGTGTGTGCGTGCGTGTGTGTGTGTGTGTGCGTGTGTGTGCGTGCGTGCGTGCGTATACATATCTGTGAATGCGTGCATGTGCAAGTTTTTTGGCTGGTCTGGGTCTCTCCTGTAGGGGCTGTGGGTGTGTGTACATGGTTACTCCAGCACTGTAGAACCCTGCACTGGCCAGATAAGACTATTTGAGTAACACTGGTCCAGGATCAGCTGTTGTCTGCAGGGAGAGTCTACTCCCTGACAGCTCATGATCTCAGACCTGCCAGAGTGTTCTCAAGGAGAGTGAGAGAGAAACATGCACTGACATACAGTCAGAGGGTAAAAAATACCTTACCCAGTCATCTTCCAAATTATTGCCTGACTCAAGAGTGATGATGCTGGGGGACTAAATTGTCCTGCCAAAGGACTAGCCAAGCCTTAATGTGCAGGGACAGCTCTGACACACTGACACACAGCCAGAGACTGTCATAGCACTCAGAAATGTACTGAGGCAAATCATAGATAAGGGTACATTAGGTATCTGCCTACATACTATGGCAAAGGGCTCATTGTACAGTATGTGGATAGAATATTGATGGAATCCATGTCTGTATCCTCAGTTTCTCACCAGGGGTGCATTAACTAGAAACCAAAAGGAAGCAAATGGCTGAAATGGGATGGGACTAATATGAACTTGTGCAAAGCATTTTGCTATGGTGTGAACTAATGAATGCACCCCAGATGTTTGAGAGCATCCTGACACATGCATGTGGGTATTAACATGATATTAAGGGTGTGTGTGTGCGTAGTGGGTGTGTGTGTGCGTAGTATGTATGTGGTGTGTGTGTTGATGCATGCATTCATGTGTCTTTGTGAGCGTTTGTGAATATGTGTTTTTGTGTGTTTCTCATGGTAAGTGAGGGTCAACCCATTCCTCCATAAACAGCAACTCTCCACAGGGCAGTGTTGTAAATAGGAGTCCAGGGACCAGTAAGCCAGCTAGTATACAGCACTGGGGACTAGCCAAGACTCTGCTAAGAGCCTGGAGCTATCACAAGACCTCATCAGAAACACCTTCAGAAGAGCAGGGGGGTAGGTAGTGTGTTGTTAACGTGGTGCTAATGTTGTGTCTACTGGACCAACGCTGCTAAAAGACACACGGCCATGTTAACCAATGTAGGGAGCAGAACTTACCACAACCCAGAGAGAGAAGGAGGGCTGTCAGCAAAGCCTGCAGTCCACAGGCAGGGACCGTCGCACCCATCATCCTGGACCTGGGAGAGTGAAAGAGTGAAAGAGAGAGAGAGAGAGAGAGAGAGAGGAGAGAGAGAGAAGAGAGAGGAGGAGAGAGAGAGAGAGAAGAGAAGAGAGAGGAGAGAGGAGAGAGAGAGAGAGAGAGGAGAGAGAGAGAGAGAGAGAGAGACATCAGTTAGAATTAGAAGATGCTGATATGCTCACCCCCATTTCCTCCCCTTAACGTGCCAGTTAACGAGACAGAAGGAAAAGGTGAGAGGTGGTCAGGAGGCATAGCCATTAGAATCCCATCCACAGACGCAGGTTGAAGTTTATTGTCATGAGTCTTGTCCTGGAGGCAGAACTGAGTGATTTCCTCTTAGATACACCAGCTGCAAAGTCAAAATTGTCTATATTATACAAATTAATTTAAGGTCAGTGTGGTCAGGGTTATGGTTAGGTTTAAAATCCGATTTCATGACTTTGTGGCTGTGCCAGCTAGTGACCACTTCTGCAGAGCTGCCTCCAGAACATGATTCATGACGGAAAAACGCTAACCTGCTCCACAGACAGCCCTTGCAGTGACAAATCAAACAGGAGTAATTTCAGGTTACATCAGAGGACCCTGATAATGTTGCTCACTTTACAATCTCCCTTCAATCAAAGATGGAGCTGTACCTAGAACAGCCCAGGGCGTAAGCCACAACCCAACTTGATTGACAATCAGGTGGATATGGTCTTTGTATTGAAGAATGTGTTATTAATTGGCAACCCATCAGCTTCTTCTGTTTACGCTACCAAAGGGAGAGACGTTTACATTAAAACGTCTGAGCACCGCAACACAACATGCAAATACAACACCTTTGAAGCCTCTGTTCCCATGGTAATTGTTACACATGGCATGTTTGACATTTTCACTCGTGAGTGTGGAAGAAGCTGGTATGCGAGAAAGAGCCTGGTGTTTGTATTAGTCAATTGGAAAATTCACTTTTTCCGTTTCGTTGGGAAGGTGAAAAAAAGCCTTACAATACAAACAYATTTGATAATGAATAAAAGTGAGGTCCTAATCATCTCTATCTCTCTAGAAKAATCATTAAAGCAGAGAGAAAATCCAGTGGAAAAAATGCCTTCAATTCAATAAAATTCCATACAACTTTATCAATCCCATCAGGTGCAATACATAGAGAATTGTCCGAGCACATGCACACAACTACAGCATAAAGAGAAAAGCAGACTTTGTAACTAGGTACAGTATAGTATATACAGTATTAGCCTGGATCAACTAAACTAAACCCTGACCTGTCTGTTGCTACAGTATAACTAAGTGTTAACACCAGTCCAGTCCAGACCAGACCAAATCAGTCCAGAGAGTAGGGTCCAGTGTGGGTTGAGGGTGAACTGAGTCCCAGTGAGAGAGGTCAGCCCCTGGCGTGAGGACAGAGAAACCCTGTGTATAAATAATGAATGTTATGTGGCAGTTCTGGAGACAAGGTGTTCAGCCTGGCGCGGCGGCTAGGCAGCCAAGGGGCGAAATCCGAGGAGAGGGTACCACAGATACCCAGAGTCCATTACAGTTGCGCTATTCACTCAGACTGTTTTAAAGGCAAACAAGGACAAACGCCAACCACAAACAGTTAAAAGTTAATTCCACAAATTAACTTTTAACAAGACATACCTGTTTACACTTTTTTGGTTACTACATGATTCCATATGTATTATGAAATAGTTTTGATGTCTTCACTATTATTCTACTATGTAGAAAATAGTAAAAATTAAGAAAAACCCTTGAATGAGTAGGTGTGTCCAAACTTTTGACTGGTACTGTATATACACAATATAATACAAAAACACAGTCATGAGAAATACAAATAAAACATCACAAATCACCCAGGAACACAGTTACATTTCTCCACAAATAGGGTCCCCAATCAATACATGAAATTGTTGGAACGGCACCAGAACATCAATATGAAATCCTTTTTGAATTTTGTTCCAGCAATACAGAACATCAAAACTAAAAGCAGATTTACCTCGCTCGGTGGAGACCCTAGGAACCTCAAGAGTTAACCAATCCTGTGAACGGGTTAGACAACTCAGGTGTCTACACTTCAACAGCAAAGTAAGATAAGACGGAAGTTTATGAAGTAGGACCTCTAGAGAGGAGGCTCCCTCTCTCCTCTCCTCTCTTTATCTGTCTACTCTACTCCTTCCTTTTCCTTGTGAGGAGCACTCCAGGTTAATTGACAGGGCCTTTCAGCAGTGTGGCGTTAATGTGGCATAGCCTCCTCCTACCACCCTTCCATACCTCCCGACATCCCTCCATCCCTTCACCCCAATAGCCCATCTGTTCATTGCATCTTTCATGTCAGTGTGACCAATCCCTCATAATGTAGGCTCCAAGGGCACACTGCTGCATACACACTGAGAAACACTCATAAACACTGAGAAACACTGAGAAACAACATTTGCCCCTCTGAGTGTTTGCGCAATAGGTGTTTCTCAGTGTGTAGATGTTTCTCAGTGTGTTCAATGAGTCAACGTGTGTAGTGCTAGTGTTTCTCAGTGTGTATGAGTGTTTCTCAGTGTGTATGAGTGGTTTTCTCAGTGTTCTCAGTTTCTCAGTTTTCAGTGTGTATGAGTGTTTCTCCAGTGTGTATGAGTGTTTTCTCAGTGTGTTATGAGTGTTTCTCATGTTTTAGTGTTCTCAGTGTTTAGTGATGAGTGTTTCTCAGTGTGTATGGTCTCAGTGTACAGTGTATCGAGTGTTTCTCAGTATCCATTTCCGTGTCCTCAAGTGTGCTCTGAGTGTTCTCAGTGTGTATCGGAGTGTTTCTCAAGTTTCCTTCAGTGCTGTAGCTGAGTGTTTTCTCCAGTCTCGTGATGAGTTTTTCGTTCTATGAGTGTTTCTCAGTACCGTGTTATGAGTGTTTCTTCAGTGTTGAGCTGTTCAGTTTTAGCTGTTTAGCTATCTACTCCGTTAGATGTTTCTAGTGTTTCTCAGTGTGTCTTGAGTGTTTCTCAGTGGTCTGATGTTTCTCAGTGTGCTCTCTGAGTGTTTCTCCAGTGTTTCTCAGGTGGTCTGAGTGTTTCTCAGTGTGTGCTAATGAGTGTTTCTCAGTGTTCTTCAATGTGTGTATGATGTTTCTCATCGTGTATCGAGTGTTTTCTCAGCCTGCCTGTATGACGTCGTCCTTTTCTTCAGTTATCTTACTCAGGATGGTGTTTGAGTTGTTTCTCAGTGTGTTATGAGTGTTTCTCAGTGTTTCTCAGTGTCGTATATGAGTGTTTCTCAAGCTGTGTTATTGAAGTGTTTTTCACCTCGTTGTTATGCAGTGTTTCTCAGTGTTTCTCAGTGTGTATGAGTTTGTTTTCTCAGTTGTTTCTCATTG
>NC_036866.1:13279886-13286567 GCF_002910315.2 Salvelinus sp. IW2-2015
TCGTTTCTCAGTGTAATGTATCGAGTGTTTCTCAGCTGTTGTCCCTAGAGTGTTCATGTTTCTAGTGTCTCAAGTGTGTAATGTATTCAGTGTGTTTCGAGTTTTCTCAGTGGTGTATTGAGTGTTTTCTCAGTGTCTCAGTTCAGTTACAGTGTAATGAGTGTTTTCTCCAGTGTGTATAGTTTCAGTTGTATGAGTGTTTCTCAGTGTTGAGGTTCTCAGTGTGTCTCAGTGTATGAGTGTTTCTTCAGTGTGTATGAGCTGCTTTCTCATGTTTCACGTATGTGTTTCTCAGTAATTCAGTGTGTTATCGTGTCAAGTGCGGTTTCTCAGTGTTGTTTCAGTCTTTCTTCAGGTCTGACTCCAGTGTATGAGTGTTTTCTCAGTGTTTCTCATGTAGTGTTTTCAGTTGTTGAGTGTTTCTTCCATGTTCTAGTGTGTCTGAGTGTTTCTCAGGTGGTGATGTTTTCTCAGGTGTCCCTGAGTGTTTCTCCAGTGTTTCTCAGGTGTCTGAGTGTTTCTCAGGGTACGTGTCTATGAGTGTTTCTCAGTGTTTCTCAAAGTGTGTATGATGTTTCTCATCGTGTTATCGAGTTGTTTTCTCAGCCCTGCCCTGTATGACCGTCTTTTTTCTCAGTATCTTACTCAGTGGTGTTTGAGTGTTTCTCAGTGTGTATGAGTGTTTCCTCAGTGTTTCTCAAGTGCTTATTGAGTGTTTTCTCAAGCTGTGTAATGAAGTGTTTCTTACGCTCTTGTATGCAGTGTTTCTCAGTGTTTCTCAGTGTGTATGAGTGTTTCTCAGTTGTTTCTCAGTGTTTCTCATTGTTTCTCAGTGTTTCTCATGTTTATGAGTGTTCTCTCGATGTTGTTGCTCTGCAGAGCAGTGTGCCCCTGGGCCTACATTATGAGGGATTGGTCACACTGACATGAAAGATGCAATGAACAGATGGTGCTATTGGTGGTGAAGGGATGGTGAAAGGGATGATCGGGAGTGTACAATGGAGGGTGGGTAGGAGGAGGCCTATGCCACATTAACGCCACACTGCTGATGAAAGCCCTGTCAATTAACCTGGAGTGCTCCTCACCAAGGAAAAGGAAGGAGTAGAGTGTAGACAGATAAAGAGAGGAGAGGAGAGAGGGAGCCTCCTCTCTAGAGGTCCTACTTCATAAACTTCCGTCTTATCTTACTTTGCTGTTGAAGTGTAGACACCTGAGTTGTCTAACCCGTTCACAGGATTGGTTTAACTCTTGAGCGTTCCTAGGGTCACCTCCCCGAGCGACGGTAAATCTGCTTTTAGTTTTGATGTTCTGTATTGCTGGAACAAAATTCAAAAAGGATTCATATTGATGTTTCTATCTGAGTTTGTCGCTCCTTCCCAACAATTTCATGTATTGATTGGGGACCCTATTTGTCGGAGAAATGTAACTGTGTCCTGTGGTGATTTTCTGTGTTTTATTTGTATTTCTCATGACTGTGTTTTTGTATTATATTGTGATATAACAGTACCAGTCAAAAGTTTGGACACCACCTACTCATTCAAGGGTTTTTCTTAATTTTACTATTTTCTACATAGTAGAATAATAGTGAAGACATCAAAAACTATTTCATAATACATATGGATCACATGTAGTAACCAAAAAAAAGTGTAAACAGGTATGTCTCCAACTTATATGTTCAAACGCCTTACATTTCCTCGCCTGAGAAACACTCATACACACTGAGAAACACTCATACACACTGAGAAACACTCATACACACTGAGAAACACTCATACACACTGAGAAACACTCATGCAAACACTCAGAGGGTCAAATGTCAATTAAAGCTCCGCTGTCCGCTCAGACTGTCTCAAAGGCAAACAAGGACAAACACCAGCCACAGACAGCCCAGCCAGGATGTTCTATATGGGAGGAATATGTGCCTGTGTGACTCAGTTGGTAGAGTGTGGCTCTTGCAATGCGAGGGTTGTGGGTTCGATTCCCACAGGGGACCAGTATGAAAATGTATGCACTCACTACTGTAAGTCACTCTGGATAAGAGCGTCTGATAAATTACTAAAATGTACATGTAATTGAAAACAGCTGGGCACACCTTATCTCTCCTAAATATTACTACAGATCAACGCTTCAATGCTGCCCAAATGATGATGTGATATTATACTGGAGGTAGGAATTTTCCCCACCATGTTACCTGACCTGGGAAAACTCCTGCCTGTAGTTAAACCTCTGGCCTATGAGTATTTCCTGGTTAGACAAATCCAGGGCTCTAATTATTAGACTCCTTAGTACCATGCTAGGGTCAAGGCAAGAATGCTAAGTGATTTCCTTGTTAACGAAGTCTAGAAAATATCCTATTCCCTTTCTGGACTGTTTTTATGTCCAAAGGCTTTTCATGACACACAGACCCACTTCAATCCCAGACCAATAGTCTCTTCTGAGCTCCATGGCCCTCTCTCCACATCATCAATATGGATAAAGACCTGTATTCCTGTGTGTTCAATAGGGCTGTGTGTTCAATGTGTGTTCAATAAGACCTGTATTCCTGTGTGTTCAGTAAGTCACAACACTGTGTCCGCTCTAACTTTGCCACTATCTTTAGCCTTTTTCTACGCATCCCTCTCTCTTCCTTCTCTCTCTCTCTCTTTCTCTCGGTCTCTCTCTTCTCAACAGTTCTTTATTCTTGCCTTCGACCTCTACGCTGCCAGCCTGTAACCTCCATCACTGCTTTCATTGACCTTCGACCTCTACGCTGCCAGCCTGTAACCTCCATCACTGCTTTCATTGACCTTCGACCTCTACGCTGCCAGCCTGTAACCACCATCACTGCTTTCATCGACTTTCAATCTCTACGCTACTTATGTATACTTTCTGGCTGTGTGTACAGGTTTCTCTCTGTTTGTGTGTGTGTGTGTGTGTGTGTGTGTGTGTGTGTGTGTGTGTGTGTGTGGTGTGTGTGTGTGTGTGTGTGTGTGTGTGTGTGTGTGTGTGTGTGTGTGGTGTGTGTGTGTGTGTGTGTGTGTGTGTGTGTTGTGCATACATTCTTGTCTGTGTGTGTGCTCCTGGTATACTTTTGTGCATGCTTGGGTTGTGTGTATGTCAGTGTGTGAAATGTATGCAGCTGTGTAAATAGCAGCAGGTTCATGTGGGCGTCTGCGGTGATGTCCAGTCCGGTGAGCCGGCGGAGCATAGAGAGTGGGTATTTGAAAGGACACTCACAGCTTGGCGGCTGTCCCCTACTCGCGGAGGGCCGGTAGAAAACAGTATGGCTCACAACTCGCAGATACAATTTAACAGATAGACTCCTGAGTCTTCAAGCTGCGATGAAAGAGGTTACAGGCTGGCAGTGTAGAGATTGAAAGTCGATGAAAGCGTGATGGTGGTTACAGGCTGGCAGCGTAGAGGTCGAAGGTCGATGAAAGCAGTGATGGAGGTTACAGGCTGGAAGCGTAGAGATTGAAAGTCGATGAAAGCAGTGATGGTTGGTTACAGGCTGGCAGCGTAGAGGTCGAAGGTCGATGAAAGCAGTGATGGAGGTTACAGGCTGGCAGCGTAGAGGTCGAAGATCGATGAAAGCAGTGATGGAGGTTACAGGCTGGCAGTGTAGAGATTAGAAAGTCAATGAAAGCAGTGATGGTGGTTAACAGGCTGGGCAGCGTAGAGATTGACAAGTCGATGAAAGCAGTGATGGTGGTTACAGGCTGGCAGCGTAAGAGGTAAAGTCGATGAAAGCAGTGATGGAGGTTACAGGCTGGCAGTGTAGAGATTGAAAGTCGATGAAAAGCATGATGGAGGTTACAGGCTGGAAGCGTAGAGATTGAAACGTCGATGAAAGCCAGTGAATGGTGGTTACAGGTGGCAGCGTAGAGGTCGAAGGTCGATGAAAGCAGTGATGGAGGTTACAGGCTGGCAGCGTAGAGGTCGAAGTGTCATGAAAGCAAGTGATGGAGGTTACAGGCTGGCAGTGTAGAGATTGAAAGTCGATGAAAAGCAGTGATGGAGGTTACAGGCTGGAAGCGTAGAGATTGAAAGTCGATGAAAGCAGTGATGGTGGTTACAGGCTGGCAGCGTAGAGGTCGAAGGTCAATGAAAGCAGTGATGGAGGTTACAGGCTGGCAGCGTAGAGGTCGAAGGTCAATGAAAGCAGTGATGGAGGTTACAGCTGGCAGCGTAGAGGTCGAAGGAGAATAAAAGAACTGTTGAGAAGAGAGAGACCCGAGAGAAAGAGAGAGAGAGAGAAGGAACGAGAGAGGGATGCGTAGAAAAAGGCTAAAGATAGTGGCAAAGTTAGAGCGGACACAGTGTTGTGACTTACTGAACACACAGGAATACAGGTCTTATTGAACACACATTGAACACACAGCCCTATTGAACACACAGGAATACAGGTCTTATCCATATGATGATGTGGAGAGAGGGCCATGGAGCTCAGAAGAGACTATTTGGTCTGGGATTGAAGTGGGTCTGTGTGTCATGAAAAGCCTTTGGACATAAAAACAGTCCAGAAAGGGAATAAGGATATTTTCTAGACTTCGTTAAAAGGAAATCACTTAGCATTCTTGCCTGACCCTAGCATGGTACTAAGGAGTCTAATAATTAGAGCTCTGGATTGTCTAACCAGGAATACTCATAGGCCAGAGGTTTAACTACAGGCAGGAGTTTTCCCAGGTCAGGTAACATGGTGGGGAAAATTCCTACCTCCAGTATAATATCACATCATCATTTGGGCAGCATTGAAGCGTTGATCTGTAGTAATATTAGGAGAGATAAGGTGTGCCCAGCTGTTTCAATTACATGTACATTTTAGTAATTTATCAGACGCTCTTATCCAGAGTGACTTACAGTAGTGAGTGCATACATTTTCATACTGGTCCCTGTGGGAATCGAACCCACAACCCTCGCATTGCAAGAGCCACACTCTACACAACTGAGTCACACAGGCACATATTCCTCCCATATAGAACATCCCTGGCTGGGCTGTCTGTGGCTGGTGTTTGTCCTTGTTTGCCTTTGAGACAGTCTGAGCGGGACAGCGGAGCTTTAATTGACATTTGACCCTCTGAGTGTTTGCATGAGTGTTTCTCAGTGTGTTGATGTTTCTCAGTGTGTATGAGTGTTTCTCAGTGTGTATGAGTGTTTCCAGTGTGTATGAGTGTTTCTCAGTGTGTATGAGTGTTCTCAGTGTTCTCAGTTTCTATTTCTCAGTGTGTATGAGTGTTTCTCAGTGTGTATGAGTGTTTCTCAGTGTGTATGAGTGTTTTCTCAGTTGTGTATGAGTGTTTCTCAGTGTTTTCAGTGTGTATGAGTGTTTCTCAGTGTTTATGAGGTGTCTCAGTGTTCTTTCTCAGTGTGTATCATGTTTTCTCAAGTATTTCAGTGTGTATGAGTGTTTCTCAGTGTGCATGAGTGTTTCTCAGTGTGTATGAGTGTTTCTCAGTTTCTCAGTGTGTATGAGGTGTTTCTCAGTGTGTATGAGTGTTTCTCAGTGTTTCTCAGTGTGTATGAGTGGTTTCTCAGTGTGTATGAGTGTTCTCAGTGTTGATCTCAGTGTGTCGAGTGTTTCCAGTGGTTGAAGTGTTTCTCAGTGTGTCTAGTTGTTCTCAGTGTTTCTCAGTGTGGTCTGAGTTGTTTCTCAGTGTTTGAGTGTTCTCAGTGTTTTCTCAGTGTGTATGAGTGTTTTCTGTGTGTATGAGTGTTTCTCAGTGTATGAGTGTTTCTCAGTATTTCTCAGTGTGTTTGAGTGTTTCTCAGTGTGTATGGAAGCGTTTCTCAGTGTTCTCAGTGTGTATGAGTGTTTCTCAGCTGTGTATGATGTGTTTCTCAGTGTGTATGAGTGGTTTCTCAGTGTTTCTCAGTGTGTATGAGTGGTTTCTCGTGTTTCTCAGTGTTTTCTCATTGTTCTCTCAGTGTTTTCTCAGTGTTTATGAGTGTTTCTATCAGTGTGTTAATGCAGCAGTGTCCCTTGAGCCTAATTATGAGGGATTGGTCACACTGACATGAAAGATGCAAATGACACAGATGGGCTATTTGGGCGTGAAGGGATGGTAGCCCCCTCACCACCAGGCATGATTCGGGAGTAGAGGGAGCCGGTCGTAGGAGGAGGCTAACTATCGCCCACATTAACGCCACACTGTGTGACCTCAAGCCCTGTCCAAATTAAACCTGGAGTGCTTCCTCACAAGGAAAAGGAAGGAGTAGAGTAGACAGATAAAGAGAGGAGACGGATGAGAGGGAGCCTCCTCTCTAGAGAGTCCTACTCATAAACTTCCCGTCTTTATCTTACTTGCTGTTTGAAGTGTAGACTATCTCCTGAGTTTGCTAACCGTTCACAGGATTGGTTTAACTCTTGAGCGTTCCTAGGGTCTCCACCCTTGAGCAGGTACAATCTGCTTTTAGTTTTTGATGTTCTGTATGCTGGAACAAACATCAAAAAGGATTCATCATTGATGTTCTCTACCTGGATTGCGCTTCACTTCCATACAATTCATGCTACTTGATGGCCGAGACCCCTATTCTGCTCGGAGAAATGTAACTGTGTCTGTGCGTGATTATACGTGTGTTTTATTTTGTTATTTCTCATGTACTGCACTTTGTCTTTTGTATATATTTGTGTATATACAGTACACAGTCAAAAGTTTGCGACACACCTACTCATTCAAGGGTTTTTCTTAATTTTTACTATTT
>NC_036866.1:13286592-13292303 GCF_002910315.2 Salvelinus sp. IW2-2015
ACAGTATCAACTGGTACTAGGCACGTCCATGTGAGTTCTCTGGTGGTGCCCTGGAAAGCCAGGACAGAGAGCGATTCACTGAATGCTGCCGTGGTTCGTACTGGGTAAGCTCCCTTGAAGGCCCATTCACTGGCGATTGCCTGGGGTTGGTCTCCCCTGACTCCATGGATGGGAGCAGACGGAGCTGGAGCAGATCCCAGCACTGGAAAAGCCCCATCCTCATGCTGGGTTGGTCTCTGGCGTAGAGGTCAGTGCTACCTGCGTAGCGAAGCTCCTGAACGTTCCCTTCGAGAGTGTGGTTGTAAGTTCTAACGTGGCCCGCTAGGGAAGCACGGCACATCGCCTCATGGACTGGTTGTTCCTCTGGTTTGCCCTTACGCCCCCACTTCCCCTCCGTGCCTTGGATTACTCCATTCTAAGTCCCACAACCTTTCTGAGTGACACCCAGAACATGAGGCAAAGAATGGGGCCCTCAGCCAACATTTAATGCAGACCCGTAGAAGTCCACCAGAAACATCCCTATTTTTTCCCAACCTCCCGAAGAACCCAAGTGTGAGTACTTTCATGACATTAAAGACCGAGGAGTGAGATTGGAAGTTCGACGAAGAGGTGTAAGCCGCAACTCGCATGCGGAGTTAGTGTGTGTGTGGAAGAGAGGTGATGTGGATGTGAGTGGTGTGTGTGGGTGAGAGTCAGACGTTCCATGGAGGGAGCAATGCAGGAGTGAGGAGATCAGACTCCATGGAGGGATTGAGTAGTAGAGGGAAGTCAGACTAGTGAAGGGGTAGTAAGTTAGGTGTAGTAGTGAGCTATGTAAGGGATGAAGAAGAGAGAGTCAGACGTTCCATGGAGGGAGAAAACAGACAGAAGAGTGAGAATCAGAACTCCATGGAGGGAGCAGAGGAGAGATGGGAGAGTCAGACTCCATGGAGGGAGCAGAGAGAGGAGAGTCAGACTCCATGGAGGAGCAGACAGAGGCGAGAGTATCCAGACTTCCATGGAGGGAGCCCAGGAGAGAGGAGAGTCAGGACTCCATGCACGGAGCAGACAGAGAGAGATTGGGAGAAATCAGTCATGAGGGACAAGGAATCACTCTGGGAAAAGAGTCAGTCAACGCCAGGAGCAGAAGAGAGAGTAGGTCAAATCAGGAGGAGCGAAGAGAGTCACGACGTCCATCGCAGAGAGGAGGGCAGACTACAGAGTGGAGAGAGGATGAGAGGGAGAGGGGCAATCAGACTCCATTGAGAGAGCAGACAGATAAAGAGGGAGAATCAGACTCCATTGAGGGAGCAGACCATGAGAGAGCAGAGTCAGACTCCATGGGAGGTTTAGGAATTGGCAGAAAGGAGAAGAGAGCAATAAAAGAGAGAGAGTGAGCAAAACAAATTATAATAAGAACTTTTTGGATGACAGAAAGAATTTTGACTAGAGAGTGAAGGGTAGAGGAATGTATTCTCTCGTCGTAGAGTGGACACAGCCAATGAGCTGGCCTAGGACACGTGGTAACAGCACAAGAAATCCTCTGCTCCCTCCTTATGGGACTGTACAGATATTGGATCGGTAGCACGTCGAAGTATGAAAAGGTAACGTTAAGTAGGGGCTGCCGTGCAAGCCCGGAGTCGGGTTCACCCCTACCTCCCAAGCTAAACCTAGTTGGGTGATGAAGTCAGCCCTTGATTGTAGGCTGTTGACAGGCGGATACAGTTGAGTGCTTCCCAGTGACTCCTTCTCATGACTTCTCAGTGATGGAGCGTTGTTCTCAGTGTGGTGGTAATTGGACACAGTAGACACCTGTTAAAGAGAACATGGATGCTCTCACTGCTTATAGCACACAATCGCTATAGCAGGAACGTGAATTACTTGTATGTATGTAGAGAATCTGATCACGAGTTATGATAGGCACAGAGATATCAGAGTCACAATACTTATGTATTACTTTCTGGCTGTGTGTACAGGTTTCTCTCTGTTTGTGTGTGGTTGTGGTGTGTGTGTTGGTGTGTGTGTGTGTGTGTGTGTGTGTGTGTGTGTGGTGTGTGTGTGTGTGTGTGTGTGTGTGTGTGTGTGTGTGTGTGTGTGTGTGTGTGTGTGTGTGTGTGTGTGTTGTGCATACATTCTTGTCTGTGTGTTTGCTCCTGTATACTTTTGTGCGATGCTTGGGTTGTGTGTATGTCAGTTGTGTGAAATGTATGCAGCTGTGTAAAATAGCAGCAGGTTCATGTGGGCCGTTCGGTGATGTCAGTCCGTCCGGCGAGCCGGCGGAGCATAGAGAGTGGGTATTTGATAAGGACACTCACAGCTTGGCGGCCTTCCCCTACTCGCGAGGGCCGGTAGGGAAAACGTATGGCTCCAACTCGCAGACTACAATTAACAAGATAGACTTGAGTCTTCAACGCTGCGATGAAAGAGGTTACAGGCTGGCAAGTGTAGAGTTGAAAGTCGATGAAAGCGTGATGGTGGTTCAGGCTGGCAGCGTAACAGGTCGAAGGTCGATGAAAGCAGTGATGGAGGTTACAGGCTGGAAGCGTAGAGATTGAAAGTCGATGAAGCAGTGATGGTTGTTACAGGCTGGCAGAGCGTAGAGGTCGAAGGTCGATGAAAGCAGTGATGGAGGTTACAGGCTGGCAGCGTAGAGGTCGAAGATCGATGAAAGCAGTGATGGAGGTTACAGGCTGGCAGTGTAGAGATATTGAAAGTCTACATAAGAAAGCAGTGATGGTGGTTAACAGGCTGGGCAGCGTAGAGATTGACAAGTCGTGATAGAAGCAGTGATGGTGGTTACAGGCTGCAGCCGGTATAGAGGTAAGGTCGATGAAAGCATGTGCATGGAGGTTACAGGCTGGCAGTGTAGAGATTGAAAGTCGATGAAAGCAGTGCATGGAGGTTACAGGACTGAAGCGTAGAGATTGAAAGGCGATGAAAGCAGTGATGGTGGTTCAGGCTGGCCAGCGTAGAGGTCGAAGTCGATGAAAGCAGTGATGGGAGGTTACAGGCTGGCAGCGTAGAGGTCGAAGGTACGATGAAAGCAGTATGGAGGTTACAGGCTGGCAGTGTTAGAGATTGAAAGTCGATGAAAGCAGTGAATGGTCGACGGTTACAAGGGCTGGAATATTGTGACTCTGATACTCTCTGTGCCTATCATAACTCGTGACAGATTACACATACAGTAATTACGCCGTTAGCGTTGTGTGATAACAGAGAGACCAGAACAGGTGTCTACTGTCCAATACCACACACTGAGACAACGCTCCATACTGAGAAGTCTGAGAGGAGTCACTGGGAGCCTCACTGCATCCCTGCACAGCCTACACAGCTGCTTCATCCCAGCTGGTGGGGAGCTCTGCTCAGCCTGTCAKACTTGACTGCTCCGTCCATTCTGTCACACCCATAAGGGAGGGAGGGAGGGTTTTTTGTGCTGTTACCACCTGTCAGGAGCTCATGCTGTCCCTCTACGGAGAATATTTCTACCCTTCTCTCTGTCAAAGTTCTTTCTGTCATCCAAAAAGTTTCTATATAATTTGTTTTGCTCACTCTCTCTCTTTATATGTCTTCTTCCTCCTTTCTGCCATTCTAAACCTCCATGGAGTCTGACTCTCTCTCTCTGTCTGCTCCCTCAATGGAGTCTGATTCTCCCTCTATCTGTCTGCTCTCTCAATGGAGTCTGATTCTCCCTCTCTCCTCTGCTCCCTCCATGGAGTCCGACTCTCCCTCTCTCCTCTGCTACCTCTAAGTAGTCTGACTCTCTCTCTGTCTGCTCCCTGCATGGAGTCTGACTCTCTCCTCTGCTCCCTCCATGGAGTTTGACTCTAACTCTCTCTGTCTGCTCCCTGCATGGAGTCTGACTCTCTCCTCTGCTCCCTCCATGGAGTCTGACTCTCCCTCTCTCCTCTGCTCCCTCCATGGAGTCTGATTCTCCCTCTCTCTTCTTCTCCCTCCATGGAGTCTGACTCTCCATCTCTCCTCTGCTCCCTCCATGGAGTCTGATTCTCCCTCTGTCTGCTCCCTCCATGGAGTCTGACTCTCCCTCTCTCTTCTTCTCCCTCCATGGAGTCTGACTCTCCCTGTCTGCCCCTGCATGTAGTTCTACTCTCCTCTGTTCCTGCTCCCTCCATGAGTCTGACTCTCCCTCTCTCTGTCTGCTCCCTGCTTGCGAGTCTGACTCCCTCTGTCTGTCTGCTCCCTCATGGAGGTCTGATCTCCCTCACTCCTCTGCTCCCTCCATGGAGTCTGACTCTCCCTCTGTCTGCTCCTCCATGGACGTCGACTCTCTCTCTGTCGCTCCCTCCATGGAGTCTGACTCTCCCTCTCTCTGTCTGCTCCCTCCATGGAGTCTGTTTTCTCCCCTCTCTCTGTCTGCTGCCCTCCATGGAGTCTGTCCACTCTCCTCTCGTCTTCCTCCCTCCATGGAGTCTGACATTCTCCCTCTCTCTCTCTGCTCCCTCCATGGAGTCTGACTCTCTCTCTGTCTTGCTCCCTCCATGGTAGTCTGACTCTCTGCTGTCTGCTCCCCCCAATGGAGTCTGACTACCTCTCTCCTCATCTCCCTCCATGGAGTATTGACTCTCCCTCTCTCCTCTGCTCCCTCCCATGAGTCTGACTCTCCCTCTCTCCTTCTTCTCTCCTCCATGGAGTCTGACTCTCCATCTCTCCTCTGCTCCCTCCATGGAGTCTGACTCTCCTCTCTATGTCTGCTCCCTCCATGAGCAGACAGAGGGAGAGTCAGACTCCATGGAGGGAGCAGACAAAGGGAGAGTCAAAACTCCATGGTGGAGAAGAGGAGAGAGGAGAGTCAGACTTCATGGAGGGAGAGAAAAGAGGGAGTGTCAGATTCCATGGAGGGAAGCAGACAGAGGGAGAGTCAACTCCATGGTGGAGAAGAGGAGAGGAGGAGAGTCAGACACCATGGAGGAGCAGACAGAGAGAGAGTCAGACTCCATGGAGTCTGGACTCTCCCTCTCTCCTCTTCTCCACCATGGAGTCTGACTCTCCCTCTGTCTGCTCCCTCCATGGAATCTGACACTCCCTCGTTCTGCTCCCTCCATGAATCTGACACTCCCTCCTCTTCTGCTGCTCCTCCATGAAGTCTGACTCTCCCTCTCTCTGCCTGCTCCCTCCCTTCTTTCTTTCTTGCCATCATGTATTATTAACGAGACTCATTAATCACTCAGTCCCCTGTCACTCCATCAGCTCTCACTGCCATTGTCCCTGCAGCAGTCGGTCAGTCAGTCACAACACAACACACAAACACACATTTGTTTACTATCCATGTGGGGAACAAATAATTGATCCTTAACCTCAAACCCTAACCCTAGCCTAACCCTTAACCCCTAACCATAACCCTAACCCGTACTGTAACCCTAACCCTAAACCTAGCCCCTAAGCCAAAAATAGCCTTGCCTTGTGGGGACTAGAAATGTTTCCTTGTTTTACTCTCCTATACACAAACACACACACACAACACAACACACACACACACACACACACACACACACACACACACACACACACACACACACACACACACACACACACACACACACACACACACACACACACACCACACCACACACACACCACACACACACACACACACACACACACACACACACACACACACACACACACACCACACACACACACACACACACACACACACACACACACACACACACAACACACCCACACACAACACACACCACACACACACAACACAC
>NC_036866.1:13297241-13307513 GCF_002910315.2 Salvelinus sp. IW2-2015
ATCTTCCTCTGCTTGCTCCTCCATGGTGTCTGACTCTCTTATGTCTGCTCCCTCCATGGAGTCTGACTCCTCTCTTTCTTCTCCCTCATGAGTCTGACTCTCCTCTGTCTGCTCCCTCCATGGAGTCTGACTCTCTCTTCTGTCTGCTCCCTCCATGGAGTCTGACTCTCCCTCAACTCTCCTCTGTCTCCCTCCATGGAGTCTGACTCTCCCTCTGTCTGCTCACAGCTATTTCCACTTGGGAGCCTCATCAACAGAGACATTTATCCTTCCAGGAACCATATTGCTGAACTTCCATATTGCATCGTAAATGTTATCTTTAGTATGCTACATTTGCATGACAAAGTTGATATTTTATGAGCTGCTTCTCCCTCCTCTTAGTTCCTTGTGTTTTCCTTTGTGAGTTTTTGTTCTGATGCTTCGTGATAAAAGCATCCGGATGAAAACAAAGCTGAGACCGGAGCGCTAAAAGCAAACTTATAAAACCTGAATGAGGAGAGAACACAACAGTTATCCAATGGGAAGAAAGGACAGCATGCGTTGTCTGGGACACAACAAACACATTGTCTGTCTGTGGCGCAGTAGAATCAGATGACCCATTATCATTCCATGTGTTTGAGCACTCTGACTCCAGCTAGCTACCATCCACACAAAGTGTGGGGAAAATCTGGGGCTTTAGACATTCATTTTTAGCACACTCCGCCAACCCTGATGTTCTAGCCGTGTCTGAATCCTGGCTTAGGAAGGCCACCAACAATTCTGAAAGTTCCTTCCCCAATTACAACATTTTCCGTCAAGACAGAACTGCTAAAGGGGGCGGAATTGAAATCTAATGTAGAGATAGCCTGCAGAGTTCTGTCATACTATCCAGGTCTTAGTTAGTTAGAGCTTCTACTTTTAAAGATCCATCTCTCCAGAAATAAGTCCCTCACTGTTGCCGCTTGTTATAGACCCCCCTCAGCTCCCAGCTGTGCCCTGGACACCATATGTGAATTGATTGCCCCCCATATATCGTCAGAGTTCGTACTGCTAGGTGACCTAAATTGGCATATGCTTAACACCCCGGCCGTCCTACAATTTATGCTAGATGCCCTCAATCTCACACATTATCTGACCAGGTAMAACCCTAAATCTGTAAACATGGGCACCCTCATAGATATCATCCTGACCAACTTTCCCTCTAAATACACCTCTGCTGTCTTCAACCAGGATCTCAGCGATCACTGCCTCATTGCCTGCATCAATAATGGGTCCGCGGTCAAACGACCACCCCTCATCACTGTCAAATGCTCCCTAAAACACTTATGCGAGCAGGCCTTTCTAATCGACCTGGCCCGGGTATCCCGGAAGGATATTGACCTCATCTCGTCAGTAGAGGATGCCTGGTTGTTCTTTAAAAGTGCTATCCTCACCATCTTAATTAAGCATGCCCCTTCCAAAAAATGTAGAACTAAGAACAGATATAGCCCTTGGTTCACTCTAGACTTGACTACCCTTGACCAACACAAAAACACCCTGTGGCATACTGCACTAGATTMGAATAGTCCCCGCGATATGCAACTTTTCAAGTCAGGAACCAATAAACACAGTCAATTAGGAAAGAAAAGGCTAGCATTTTCAAACAGAAATGTGCATCCTGCAGCACTACTTCCAAAAAGTTTTGGGACACTGTAAAGTCCATGGAGAATAAGAGTACCTCCTCTTAGCTGCCCACTGCACTGAGACTAGGAAACACTGTCACCACTGATAAATCCACGATAATCGAGAATTTCAATAAGCATTTCTTTACGGCTGGCCATGCTTTCCACCTGGCTACCCAAACCCCCAGCCACAGCTCTAAACCCCCCAAAGCAACTTGCCCAAGCCCCCCCCCCGCCCCGCTTCTCCTTCACCAAATCCAAAGACAGCTGATGTCCTGAAAGAGCTGCAAAATCTGGATCCCCTGCAAAAATCAGTCTGGGCTAGACAAATCTTGACCTCTCTTCTAAAATTATCCGCAGCCATGTTGCCCCTTTCTGTCTGTTCAACCTCTTTTTTCGTATCGTCTGAGATTCCTAAAGATTGGGAAGCGGCTGCGGTCAATCCCCTCTTCAAAAGGGGGAGACACTTCTAGACCGACACTGTTAAGACCTATATCCATCCCTGAACCTGCCTTTCTAAAGTATTTTAAAAAGCCAAGTAAGCAACAGATCACCGACCATGTTTTGAATTCCAGCCGTACTTCTCCGCTATGCAATCTGGTTTTTCCGAAGCTGGTTCCATGGTTGCACTCAGCCACGCTCATAGGTCCTAAAACGATATCATAAACGCCATCGATAAGAGAGATTAACTGTGCAGACGTATTCATTGACCTGGCCAAGGCTTCGACTCATGTCAATCACTGTTTTCTTATCGGCAGACTCACAGCCTTGGAATTACTCAAATGACTTGCCTCAGCCTGGTGTTCACTTAACTACTTCTCAGATAGTGTTCAGTGTGCAAATCGGAGGGCCCTTGTTGTCCGGACCTCTGGCAGTCTCCTATGGGGGGTTCCCACAGGGTTCAATTCTAGGCAGACTCTTTCTCTGTATATATCAATGATGTCGCTCTTGCTGGCTGTGATTCTCTGAATCCACCTCTACGCAGACAACGACCATTCTGTATACATCTGGCCTTTCTTTTGGATCACTGTCTTAACCAACCTCCAAACAAGCTTCAACGCATACAACTCCTTCCCGTGGCCGTCCAACTGCTTTAAATGCTATAAATGAAATGCATGCTCTTCAACCGATCGCTGCCCCACCCGCCCGCTACTCTTGGACGGTTCTGACTAGGATATGTGGACAAATAGAACTACCTAGATGTCCTGGTAAAGACTGTAGAACTCTTCTCTTGCCAGACCCAGCATTAAAGCATATCTCCAATCCAAAGTTAAATTTAGAAAAAGTCTCCTTCACTTGTGTGCCTGAACATACCTCGTAAACTGACTATCTTACCAATCCTTTGATCTTCGGCGATGTAAATTTACAAATGAGCCTCCAACCACTCTACTCCAGCAAAATTGGATGCAGTCTATCAAACAGTGCATAGCGTTTTTGTCACCAGAAGCCCCATATATACCGAGCACTGCAACTTGTATGGCTCGCTCGTTGGCTGGTCCTCGTACATATTCGTCGCAAAACCCGACTGGCTCCAGGCTATCTACAAGTCTTTGCCGAGGTAAGCCCTGCCTATTCAGCTCCACTGGTCACACATAGCAAAACACACCCGTAGACGGTCACGTGCCACAGGTATATTTACTGGTCTA
Source organism: Salvelinus sp. IW2-2015 (assembly GCF_002910315.2). Classification (NCBI taxonomy): domain Eukaryota; kingdom Metazoa; phylum Chordata; class Actinopteri; order Salmoniformes; family Salmonidae; genus Salvelinus; species Salvelinus sp. IW2-2015. The sequence goes on from NC_036866.1 coordinate 13,300,528, forward strand.
TTCCCCAAGCCAAACCTGCTTTGGGCCGCTTTCCTTCCAGTTTCTCTGCTGCCATGAATTGTAGAGGCGAATTGCAAAAATCACTGAAAGTGAGACTTATATCTCCTCACTAACGTTTAAGCATCAGCTGTCAAGCAGCTTTACCGATCTACTGGCAGCTGTACACACCCAATCTGTAAATATGCCGCTCCACCAACATGTTTTTCTGCTCTTTTGCACACGCAGTATTCTACTTGCACATCCTCATCTGCACATCTATCACTCCAGTGTAACTGCTAAATTGTACATTACTGTTTTGTAATTGTAATTAATGTTTTGTTTTACCGTCTTACTTCATTACACACACTGTATACAGATTTTTCTAATTGTGTTATTGACTGTCACGTTTGTTTATCCCTGTGTAATTCCGTGTTTGTTTGTTTTGTCGCAACTGCTTTAGCTTTATTCTTGGCCAGGTCGGCAGTTGTAAATGAGAACTTGTTCTCCACTGGCCTACCTGGTTAAATAAAGATGAAATAAATAACATTTCCCGAGCCAGGCTCTGGCATCAATCATCACAGCCGTACCTTACGGCTCTCACACACACACCACACACACGACACACCACACAACACACACCACACACACACACACACACACACACAACATCAACAACACCACCAACAAACACGACACACAACACACGACACACCAGCACACAGTAAAATTTCCCATCCCACCAATGTGAGGCTGAACGCGCTCAGGTTATAAAAGGAGGATTATTTAGCATTTTGAAAGCATTGATGATAATGAGATCAATGCTAATGTCCTGTATGAGAAATGTGAGCATGTGTGGTTGTGTTTTCCTCCCACACCCCTGGAACCTCTCCAATTTGCATACCCTCACCCCTCTCCCCAACAGACCCACAGCACGTCCAAACTGCCCTCTTTCAACTGGACAAAGAAAACACCTGTGAGAAGAATGCTGTCCATTGACTACACGCTAGCGTTCACACCATAGTGCCCCACAAGCTCATCACTCTCCAAAGAGCCGTGGGACGTAACACTCCCTCTGCAACTGGATCCTGGACTTCCTGACCTGGGGGTGGTGAAGGGTAGGAAACAACACATCCACCACGCTGACCCTCTAAACTGGGCCTTCAGGGGTGCGTGCTGGTTCCCTCATGACTGCGTGTCCGCTCACCAACTCCAACAATCACTAAGTTTTGCAGATGACCACGATGGTGATGAGACAGCCTATAGGGAGGAGCTCAGAGACTGGCAGTATTGTCCCAAGGATACAACCCTCCCTGAATGTCAGAATACCAAAGGAGCTGATCGTGACTACAGGAAACAGAAGGCCGAGACGGCCCCCATCACAGCCCCATCGACGTGCTGGAGTGGAGTGGTTTAGTGCTCAAGTTCCTCTGTGTCCACATCACTAAAGGATCTGTCATGTCCGAACACACCAACAAAGTTGTGAAGAGGGCACGACAGTGCTTTTTCCCCGTCAGGAGGCTGAAAAAGGTTTGGTGTGGGCCCTCAGATCCTCCAAAAGTTCTAAACAGTGCACCACTGAGGCATCTTGACTGGCTTTGTATCACCGCTTGGTATGGCAAACTGCTTAGCATCCGACACAGGCACACAGAGGGTAGGCATACAACCCAGCACATCAATGGGGCGGCGCTCCCTGCCATCCAGGACTTCTTATACTAGGCGATGTCAGAAGGAAGCGCCTAATATTGTCAAAGATCCAGCCACCTCAATCATAGACTGCTCTCTCGCTAAGCAGGGTAAGCGCTACCGATATACAAGTCTGGAACCAGACCAGGAACCCTGAACTACTTTTACCCCGCAAGCCCATAATATGCTAAATAATTAGTTAAATAGTTTATCTACGAATAGCTAACGCCGGATATCTGGCATTGACCCTATTTTGCAGTAACTTTTTTGACTCATCACATTCGCTGCTGCTATCTGTTTACATTCTATCACTTAATTCCTAGTTATATATGTACCATAATCCACCTACAATTCAATACCGCCTTCAACATTGACTAGGTACTGTACCCCTTGTATATAGCCAATGTTATATTACTCATTGCTAGGTACTGGTACCCCCCCGTTTGTATATAGCGTGTTATATTACTCATTTACTAGGTACTGGTACACCTTGTAAATACAGCCATGTATCATAACATCATTTGACTAGGTACCTGGTAACTTGTTAGCCAGTTATTCATTATCTTGTGGTATCTGTTATTACTTTTATTATTAATGATTTACTTTTCTATTTAATTTCTCTATTTTCTTTCTCTCTGCAATTGTTGGGAAGGGCCCGGAAGCATTCAACTGTTAGTCACACTGTTGTTTTACGAATCATGTGACTAATAACATAGTATTTTTATTTGATGTGTGTGTGTGTATACAGTATGTGGGACTATGTGCCTATGTGGTGCTCGTACATACCGTTAAAGTGTGGGAGTCAGCTCTAGAAATGTCCTTGTTTTTTGAAAGAAAATTGTTTCTAGCAAACCATCACATCCTGTGTTCCAATGACAGTTGTGTTAGCTAATTCAAGTTTATCATATTAAAAAGGCTCATTGATCCATTAGAAACCTTTTGCAATTAATGTTAGCACGCTGAAAAAATGTTGTTCTGATTAAAGAAGCAATAAAACTGGCCTTCTTTTCAGCATTTCTGGGTTCGATTTACAGGCTCAAGACTGGCCAAGAAAACAAGAACTTTCTTCTGAAACCGTCGGTCATATCCTGTCTGAGAAATTAAGGGCTGTTCCATGAAGAAATTGCCAAGAAACTGAAGATGTTCATACAACGCTGTGTACTACTCCTTCACAGAACAGCGCAAACTGGGCTCTAACCATAAGACTTGAAAGAGGAAGTAGGAGCCCGGTGCACAACTGAGCAAGAGGACAAGTACATTAGGGTCTATTGTTTGAGACAGATGCCCTCACAAGTCTCAACTGGCAGATTCATTAATAGAACCGCAAAACATCAGGCCCTCAACGTCAACAGTGAAGAAGGCGACGCAACGGGTGCAGGCCTTCTAGGCAGAGTTCCTCTGTCCAGTGTCTGTGTTCCTATGTCTTCTTAATATTATATTTTTATTGGCCAGACCTGAGATGAAATGAAGCTACCGTTTGAGAACTTGAACACTCCTAATGTACTTGTCTCTTGCTCAGTTGTGCAACCAGGGCCTCGCCACTCCTCTTTCAAAACAATGGACATTCTAAGTGACCCCAAATCTTTTGAAAGGTGTTTTCTGTATCCATGCTCAATTTGTGGTGTGAGTCCATTTGTCCGTTTGGCATTTGAGTGTTTCTCAGTGTGTATGAGGTGTTTTGCAGTGTGTATGAGTGTTCCAAGGTGTATGAGTGTTTCTCAGTGTTTCTCAGTGTGTATTGAGTGTTTTCTCAGTGTGTATGAAGTGTTTCTCAGTGTTTCTCGTGTGTAATGAGTGTTTTCTCAGTGTGTATGGAGTGTTTTCTCAGTGTTTCTCAGTGTGTATGAGTGTTTTCTCAGTGTGTATGAGTGTTTCCAGTGTGTATGAGTGTTTCTAGTGTTTCTTCCTCAGTGTGTATGAGTGTTTCTCAGTGTGTATGAGTGTTTCTCAGTGTTTCTCAGTGTGGTATGATGTTTCTCAGTGTTATGAGTGTTTCTCAAGTGTGTAATGAGTGTTTCTTCAGTGTGTATGAGTGTTTCTCAGTGGTGTATTGAGTGTTTCTCAGTGTTTTTTCTCAGTGTGTATGAGCGTTCTCAGTGTGGTATGCAGTAGTGTGCCATTGGAGGCCCTACATGATGAGGGATTGTTTGACACTGACATGAAAGATGCAATTTCATGGGACGAGGGATGGAGGGATGGTGGAGGTAATGGAAAGGAGGGGAGGGAGTGATGGACGGGAGGTATGGAAGGAGGAGGAGGGAGTGATGGAGGGATGGTATGGAAGGAGGAGGGGGATGAAAGGCCTGTCAATTAAAACTGGAGTGCTGCCTTACTGGGACCTAGCTATTCGTTTCTTATCTCATCCCTCTCTCCCTCATCCGCTCCTCTGCATCTAATTGCCAGGATGTGACCTGGCAGCGGAGAACGCAGCGCAGTGTTGTATATTTCCCCTACCTACGAGTTATTAATGTTTTTTTTCCCAAACTCCCTGAATAATGCACAGTTAGCGACAACTCAAAAGGGGTAGGTTTGTATTCGGGATGTATTCTCTGCGTTGTGGCCAAGGCGTTGGGTTGCCGTGAAAGTTGACAGGAGGGAGAAAGTGGAGATAGGAGGGGATTCTTCCCTTGCAGAAGTGAAGCTGCCCAGGAATCTGTGAAAGCACATACTATCCCACCTCAAAGAAGAGCAGTCTCTCTCTGGCCCTCTCTCCATTCAGAGAGCGCACTTCGGGTCCCACCTGGGTGTGGTAGCTGTGCCCCGTGTCTGTCCATGCTCAAGTTGATAGGATGAGGTGCTGGCCGGCTGGTCAAGTGCGAGGCCGGTGGGCTGGCGTGGTCGGGGAGGTGTGAATGAGACCTATATACAACACCATTACAGTACTTTGCGGGAGGCCCCAATCTAGTACACTTGACGACTTGAGGGTGAAGAGGTCTACGCTTTTATGAGTCAACCGCACGGTACAACTGTCATCTCTTGAATCATGATAGAAAGATAGCCCCCTATCTGGAAACAGCATGAATAATATAACTAATCAGTTTACTTATAGGATACTACAGTACTTACAATCAGATAATTATTTCGTAAACTATAGTATACCTTTAGAATAATAATATACACACTGTAAAGAATCTTGATCGATGTGGGTGGCAGAGGGTGCTAGCCTAGTTGGTTAGAGGCATTGGGGCCTCGTAACCGAAGGTTGCCAGATCGAATCCGCTCACTGACAAGGTAAAAATCTGTTATTCTGGCCTTCTAAAACGCAACACTTTTCCTAAGGCTGTTTGTTCTTACTCGACTTGCCTAGTTTAATAAAAGTTTAAATACATTTTTTAAATGTGTACGTTACTTATATAGAATGCTGTAGTAATAATGTGGTACAAATTTATCCCCCCACACGTGTAAATTCTTTTACAGTAATGTCAGCAAACCACCAAGCTCCCACAATAAACTCTACCATTTTTTAACTATTACATCTATTTTAATTTGCATAACCCTCCTATTACTACTCCTCATTAATGTCCACCATAAGTGAGAAACTACCAATGCCAAGTATAGTAATATTTGTTCCTACAGTTTATAGAGAAGAACAGAAGCTCTGAGTTACCTCTCACACTGCAGTCCTTTACTACAAGTTGATGGGAAATGAAATACTATTTTACGTATTTCTCCAGTAGGTTCCTGAAGATGAAATGCCTCCACTCTATGTGTCAAGATAGTCACTACAGTAAAACATACAGCAAATACTACTCTTCACATCTTGAGACATGTCTTTGTTCAACAAACAATCATTACATGTTAATAGTTAAATACTCCTTATACAGGTGATCCACTTTCTTCGTCTGAAAAATGGAACTTCTAACAGTTATAATACTAAACAATAGATAAAATCTAAATGTCCGCAAAATACCCTGTAATTCAATATACTACAAAGTCCGCAAAACACTCACATTAAATGGCTAAGTATCAAGTCACAATCTAAATCTGCAAAAGACATCTACATTAATTATAATATAGTTTTACTACACCGATTCATTCCCATACTAATGGTACCTACTGCTATATCCTATATCTGGGGAAATCACACAGTATAATATAAGTAATTATTTACTACAGAGTATAATATAGTAAATACTACGTAAAATATGGTGTACTATACAGTTAATATCTCAAATAAAATATGCCGAAAACTGGTTTCAATGTGTATTGTTCTCGTTGATGGTACTAGTGTTTTTTTATTCATAACTACTATAGTATAATTAAATAAAAGAGTTCTCAAAAAACACTAAACCAGGGTGAATTAACCAATAGTAACATTATTACATAGTTTTAAGTTTCAAGATATAACACCCTATACGACGACAATATTTATTGTGTTTTTACATGGGTAGGAGGGTATATCAGGTACCCTACCACGACAAATGCTGGTGGACGCCATCATGAGGACATTCAAAGATTATTGGTCATTTCCGGTCGTGTTACCATAACGACAACTGGTTGGGAAAGGGTCAGTGGGCCCCGTTCTGATCCATTCACTAGAAAAGTCAGCTCGTTTGATAAATGCTGCTTTTTCATAGGATTGTGATGTCTTGTATCTACGTCTCTTGGCGTTTTTCTTCCATACATCTTTCACGGTCCATAGTTTATATCTTAGAGAATATGGCATCCAGAATCTCCCGGGTGGAACACCAAGCTCACAGGAGATATGATTGACTCATTTAAGGAGGGCTCGAAGCTAACGTGCTATTCACTAAGAGCATCCACAACCCAGGGTCTGTAGTCCTCTCTTACGACGAGTGGAGTAATCGAAGTAAATTATATAGCCAACAGCTGTCTTTCCCCGAAGATTTCATTCACGTACATGGTTTTTCCTCACGTGGGATTCAGCCCTGACTTCAGCCTGACGGAGTCAACGCATGACTAATGCTATCATGAGCCATACAATCAAAGTCGGGCGCACATTAGACTCCACATTGGTTCATTTTCTTCAGTACTTTCATTCCTCTATTCGGTAAATTGTTTCCGTATGGGCCAAGAGACGGGTCTTCGTTCTCCCTCGGCACACACACACTTCACTGAAATGGAACTCCCACGTCTCTCATAAACGCTCCCATTTGGAAGAGAGGAGCGAGACGTTGAGAGTTCATGCAGTAAACTAGATTAACAGTTGCAGCCACCCTCCTCCCCACCCACCGGAGTTCTATGAGGGAAGTAAAGCATAACGAAAGACATAAGTGAATGCGACTCTCTTCATTAATGCTGAACACTGAATTGTTATTACATTACACATGATGCTTTGAAATTGTGGTAGGCGTGTGTGTGTG
>NC_036866.1:13307538-13448290 GCF_002910315.2 Salvelinus sp. IW2-2015
TGCACCTCAGCCACGCTCAAGGTCCTAAACGATATCATAACCGCCATCGATAAGAGAGATTACTGTGCAGACGTATTCATTGACCTGGCCAAGGCTTTCGACTCTGTCAATCACTGTTTTCTTATCGGCAGACTCAACAGCCTTGGATTCTCAAATGACTGCCTCACCTGGTTCACTAACTACTTCTCAGATAGTGTTCAGTGTGTCAAATCGGAGGGCCTGTTGTCCGGACCTCTGGCAGTCTCTATGGGGGTTTCCACAGGGTTCAATTCTCAGGCAGACTCTTTTCTCTGTATATATCAATGATGTCGCTCTTGCTGCTGGTGATTCTCTGATCCACCTCTACGCAGACGACACCATTCTGTATACATCTGGCCTTTCTTTGGACACTGTCTTAACAAACCTCCAAACAAGCTTCAACGCCATACAACTCTCCTTCCGTGGCCTCCAACTGCTCTTAAATGCTAGTAAATGAAATGCATGCTCTTCAACCGATCGCTGCCCGCACCCGCCCGCTACTCTGGACGGTTCTGACCTAGAATATGTGGACAAATAKAAATACCTAGATGTCTGGTRAGACTGTAAACTCTCCTTCCAGACYCACATTAAGCATCTCYAATCCAAAGTTAATTTAGAAAAAGTCTCCTTCACTTGTGCTGCCGAACATACCCTCGTAAAACTGACTATCTTACCAATCCTTGACTTCGGCGATGTAATTTACAAATGAGCCTCCAACACTCTACTCAGCAAATTGGATGCAGTCTATCACAGTGCCATACGTTTTGTCACCAAAGCCCCATATACTACCCACAACTGCAACTTGTATGCTCTCGTTGGCTGGTCCTCGCTACATATTCGTCGCCAAACCCACTGGCTCCAGGTCATCTACAAGTCTTTGCGAGGTAAAGCCCTGCCTTATCTCAGCTCACTGGTCACCATAGCAACACCCACCCGTAGCACGCACTCCAGCAGGTATATTTCACTGGTCATCCCCAAAGCCAACACCTGCTTTGGCCGCCTTTCCTTCCAGTTCTCTGCTGCCAATGATTGTAACGAATTGCAAAAATCACTGAAGTTGGAGACTTATATCTCCCTCACTAACTTTAAGCATCAGCTGTCAGAGCAGCTTACCGATCACTGCAGCTGTACACAGCCCATCTGTAAATATGCCGCATTCCAACCAACATGTTTTTCTGCTCTTTTGCACACCAGTATTTCTACTTGCACATCCTCATCTGCACATCTATCACTCCAGTGTAACTGCTAAATTGTAATTACTGTTTGTAATTGTAATTAATGTTTTGTTTTACCTCCTTACTTCATTTACACACACCTGTATACAGATTTTTTCTATTGTGTTATTGACTGTACGTTTGTTTATCCCATGTGTAATTCTGTGTTGTTTGTTTTTGTCGCACTGCTTTGCTTTATCTTGGCCAGGTCGCAGTTGTAAATGAGAACTTGTTCCTCACTGGCCTACCTGGTTAAATAAAAGATGAAATAAAATAACATTTCCAGCCAGGCTCTGCATCATCATCACAGCCTACCTTACGGCTCTCACACACACACACACACACACAACACACACACACACACACACACACACACACACACACACACACACACACACAACACACACACACACCACACACACACACACAACACACACACACACACACAGTAATTTCCCATCCCACCACATGTGAGGCTGAAGGCTCAGGTTATAAAAGGAGGATTATTAGCATTTTGAAAACATTGAATGATAATGAAGTCAATGCTAATTTCCTGTATGAGAATGTGAGCATGTGTGTGTGTGTTTTCCTCCCACACACCCTGGAACCTCTCCAATTTGCATACCCTCCCCCCTCTCCCCAACAGACCCACAGCACTCCACACTGCCCTTTCACACCTGGACAAAAGAAACACCTGTGAGAGAATGCTGTCCATTGACTACACCTCAGCGTTCAACACCATAGTGCCCACAAAGCTCATCACTCTCCAAGGACCGTGGGACGTAACACCTCCCTCTGCAACTGGATCCTGGACTTCCTGACCTGGGGGTGGTGAGGGTAGGCAACAACACATCCACCACGCTGACCCTCAACACTGGGGCCTCTCAGGGGTGCGTGCTGTTCACCCATGACTGCGTGTCCGCTCACAACTCCCAACACATCACTAAGTTTGCAGATGACACGATGGTGATGAGACAGCCTATAGGGAGGAGCTCAGAGACCTGGCAGTATTGTCCCAGGATAACAACCTCTCCCTGAATGTCAGCAATACAAAGGAGCTGATCGTGGACTACAGGAAACAGAAGGCCGAGCACGCCMCCATTCACGCCCCCATCGACGGTGCTGGAGTGGAGTGGGTTTAGTGCCTCAAGTTCCTCTGTGTCCACATCACTAAGGATCTGTCATGTACCGAACACACCAACAAAGTTGTGAAGAGGGCACGACAGTGCCTTTTCCCCGTCAGGAGGCTGAAAAGGTTTGGTGTGGGCCCTCAGATYCTCCAAAAGTTCTACAGCTGCACCACTGAGAGCATCTTGACTGGCTGTATCACCGCTTGGTATGGCAACTGCTTAGCATCCGACTACAAGGCACTACAGAGGGTAGTGCATACAACCCAGCACATCACTGGGGCGGAGCTCCCTGCCATCCAGGACTTCTATACTAGGCGATGTCAGAGGAAGGCCCTAAATATTGTCAAAGACTCCAGCCACCCTAATCATAGACTGCTCTCTCTGCTAACGCAGGGTAAGCGGTACCGATATACCAAGTCTGGAACCAACAGGACCCTGAACCACTTTTACCCCAAGCCATAATACTGCTAAATAATTAGTTAAATAGTTTACGAAATAGCTACCCGGACTATCTGCATTGACCCTATTTGCAGTAACTTTTTTGACTCATCACATTCGCTGCTGCTATCGTTTACTATCTATCACTTAATTCCTAGTTATATGTACATATCCACCTCAATTACCTCATACCCCTTCACATTGACTAGGTACTGGTACCCCTTGTATATAGCCATGTTATCATTACTCATTGACTAGGTACTGGTACCCCTTGTATATAGCCGTGTTATCATTACTCATTTACTAGGTACTGGTACACCTTGTATACAGCCATGTTATCATTACTCATTGACTAGGTACTGGTACACCTTGTATATAGCCACGTTATCATTACTCATTGTGTATCTGTTATTACTTTTATTATTAAGTGATTTACTTTTCTATTATTTCTCTATTTTCTTTCTCTCTGCATTGTTGGGAAGGGCCCGGAAGCATTTCACTGTTAGTCCACACCTGTTGTTTACGAATCATGTGACTAATAACATAGTATTTTATTTGATGTGTGTGTGTGTATACAGTATGTGGACATGTGTCTATGTGTGCTCGTACACTACCGTTCAAAAGTGTGGAGTCACTTAGAAATGTCCTTGTTTTTGAAAGAAAATTGTTTCAGCAACCATCACTCCTGTGTTCCAATGRCACGTTGTGTTAGCTAATTCAAGTTTATCATATTAAAAGGCTAATTGATCATTAGAAAACCCTTTTGCAATTATGTTAGCACAGCTGAAAACTGTTGTTCTGATTAAAGAAGCAATAAAACTGGCCTTCTTTTCAGCATTTCTGKGTTCGATTACAGGCTCAAGATGGCCAGAAACAAAGAACTTTCTTCTGAAACTCGTCGGTCTATCCTTGTTCTGAGAAATTAAGGCTGTTCCATGCAAGAAATTGCCAAGAAACTGAAGATGTCATACAACGCTGTGTACTACTCCCTTCACAGAACAGCGCAAACTGGCTCTAACCAGAATTGAAAGAGGAGTRGGAGGCCCCGGTGCACAACTGAGCAAGAGGACAAGTACATTAGAGTGTCTAGTTTGAGAAACAGATGCCTCACAAGTCCTCAACTGGCAGATTCATTAAATAGAACCCGCAAAACATCAGGCTCAACGTCAACAGTGAAGAGGCGACGCAAGGGTGCAGGCCTTCTAGGCAGAGTTCCTCTGTCCAGTGTCTGTGTTCTATTGTCCTTCTTAATATTATATTTTTATTGGCCAGACTGAGATGAATGAAGCTACCAGTTGAGAACTAGACACTCTAATGTACTTGTCCTCTTGCTCAGTTGTGCACCAGGGCCTCCCACTCCTCTTTCAAAAACAAGGACATTTCTAAGTGACCCMAAACTTTTGAAAGGTAGTGTATCTGTATCCATGCGTCAATTTGTGTGTGAGTCCATTTGTCCCGTTTGCATGAGTGTTTCTCAGTGTGTATGAGTGTTTCTCAGTGTGTATGAGTGTTTCTCAGTGTATGAGTGTTTCTCAGTGTTTCTCAGTGTGTATGAGTGTTTCTCAGTGTGTATGAGTGTTTCTCAGTGTTTCTCCGTGTGTATGAGTGTTTCTCAGTGTGTATGAGTGTTTCTCAGTGTTTCTCAGTGTGTATGAGTGTTTCTCAGTGTGTATGAGTGTTTCTCAGTGTGTATGAGTGTTTCTCAGTGTGTATGAGTGTTTCTCAGTGTGTATGAGTGTTTCTCAGTGTTTCTCAGTGTGTATGAGCGTTTCTCAGTGTGTATGCAGTAGTGTGCCATTGGAGCCTACATGATGAGGGATTGTTCACACTGACATGAAAGATGCAATTCATGGGACGAAGGGATGGAGGGATGGTGGGAGGTATGGAAGGAGGAGGAGGGAGTGATGGAGGGAGGTATGGAAGGAGGAGGAGGGAGTGATGGAGGGAGGTATGGAAGGAGGAGGAGGGATGAAAGGCCCTGTCAATTAAACTGGAGTGCTCCTTACTGGGCCAGCTATCGTTTCTTATCTCATCCCTCTCTCCTCTCATCCCTCTCTTGCATCTAATGTGCCAGGATGTGACCATGGCAGCGGAGAACGCAGGCAGTGTGTATATTTCCCCTACCTACGAGTTATTATATGTTTTTCCACTCTCCTGATAATGCACAGTTAGCGACAACTCAAAAGGGTAGGTTGTATTCGGATGTATTCTCGCGTTGTGGCCAAGCGTTGGGCCGTGAAAGTGACAGGAGGGAGAGAAGTGGAGATAGGAGGGGACTTCTCCTTGCAGAAGTGAAGCTGCCCAGGACTCTGTGAAAGCACATTACTTCCACCTCAAAGAAACAGTCTCTCTCTGGCCCCTCTCTCCTATTCAGATGAGCACCCCACCAGTGAAATGAGGCTGGCTGGCAGTCAGGGCTTGGCGGGAGGTGGAATATATACAAAAAATACATATTGCTCCAATCTAGTAACTGACAGAAGGGGTGAGGTCCTGCTTTTAAATGAGGAAGAGAGACCTCTATCTAAAGTGCCTTCGGAAAGTATTCAGACCCCTTGACTTTTTCCATATTTTGTTACATTACAGCCTTATCATGAAATGGATTAAATAAATAAAAATCATCAGCAATCTACACACAATACCCCATAATGACAAAGCGAAAACTGGTTTCTGGTTGCTAATTTATTACAAATAAAAACAGAAACACATTACTTAAATATTTATTCAACCCCTTTGTTATGAGACTCGAAATTGGTGCGAAGGTTCACCTTCCAACAGGACAATGACCCTAAGCACACAGCCAAGAAAATGCAAGAGTGGCTTCRGKACAAGTCTCTGAATGTCTTTGAGTGGGGCCCAGCCAGAGCCTGGACTTGAACCCAATCGAACATCTCTGGAGAGACCTGAAAATAGCTGTGCAGCAACGCTCCCCATSCAATCTGACAGAGCTTGAGAGGATCTGCAGAGAAGAATGGGAGAAACTCCCCAAATACAGGTGTGCCACGCTTGTAGCATCATAACCAAGAAGAATCGATGCTGTAATCACTACTGAGTAAAGGGTCTGAATATTAGTATGGTGATTTTTTTTTTATTTATAATATAGAAAAATGTCTAAAAACCTGTTTTTGCTTTGTCATTATGGGGTATTGTGTGTAATTGATGAGAAAAACATACATTTGAATAAATTTGAAGTAACAAAATGTTGTAAAAGTCAAGGGGTCTGAATATTTCAAAGGCACTTTATATTACTGGGCTGTTCAGAGTGAGGGGTAAAGGAAGGGAGAGGAAGAGAGGGGAGAGAGAGGGGGGGATGGTGGAAGGTTGTCTCAAAGAATGAAGAGACAGAGAGCTTAGTTTGTGAGGGGCTGGGCACCTCATCCGGTAATTTCGATTGTCTCTTCTACAGCCCACTTCACTGTGGAATGTTGAAGTTCTTCTTGAAGCACATCAAGATCCTCCTTGCCTGCTGTCGACAAAGAAGATGCACATTTGGGCTGAAAGGAAAGCTGAAATGACATTTTTCAGCTCAAGCAGTGTTTGGTTCTTAAAGGTAGCGTGGCTGATAGATTGCAAAGGCTCTTCAGGGAAATAAATTGCATCCTGTTCTGTGTCTGTTGAACCTTACTAACACATCACTGTACCTTGGTGGTTAGATCAATAACGGCCCATTAAGGGGAGGAGCAGGAGGGGGGGGGGGGGGGGGGGGCAGTGGTGAGCAATGGCATTGAGCCCAAGGAGCCTCTGCAGAATGGCATGGCTGGTGCAGAGACATACACAAGAAACAAGTAAGAGTAACACAAACACACACACACACACAACACACAGCACACACAACACACACACACACACACACACACACACCACACACACACTACACACACACACACACACACACACTCACACACACACAACCTACACACACAACAACACGCCCTCAAAACCCCACCCTTTGCAGGCAACGGCAGGCACAGAAACAGCATTCTGCCAAAGAGCAGGGATAAAAACCATCCCTTTGACAGTGACTGAGCCAACGCCCCCCCACACATGGCTCAGAATGCAGCGCCCGCAACCGCCATGAAGAGACATGGTCATCACTTCATTATTGCCGAGTCTGGGGAGAGCAGGGGGCATATTCCACATACGTAACTCTCTCTGGCGAACTCTCCCTCCCTCCCTCCCTCCGTCTCATACAACCCCTCTCTCTCATCCACCAGCCACCCCTCTCTCTCCCTCTCCCTCCCTCTACCCCTCACTCCGAACAGGCCCAGTAGATGTAGATAGAGTCTCAGGAAGGCAGACGGGATAAATCCCGTGGCTGCTGACTGCAGGCTGTTAAGACCCTTCAGTTAATCAAAGTTACTACAGGGCTACAGGCCACTAAATCACGCTCCAGTAACATGCACTATAACACGCTGAGGTAAACTCACACAATCTCACCAAGACTAGCCTCCAGCCATATAAACATCAGAAGATTATACTGTGCTCCCAACATCCCAAATGATGATGGGGGGGGGGGGGTTCAGATGTTGATTACGCTAAGACACACCACACACACACAAACACTCACACACACAAATCAGTAATCAGAGTCACATTCAATTGATGATGCCAACCCACTGTCATGACTGTTGCCACACATACAGAATGGATATTATCTCATCACCCAGGCTTCTTCAGTCAGTAACACAACCCATGTCTCCCCTGTTTGAACAAGATAACTTTAATGTATGGGGGTTATTAGGAACTGCATAATGAACTTGAGCTCCAGCGTACCATCCCTCTGCCCTGCTCAACCCTCCCTAAACTGTGAATTAGCATTGACTTTGCTGATAGCTACTTTACTTAGGAAAATGTACTTACTATGAATGAGAGATGTGGTTGTCTATCTTAAGATGAATACACAAACTGGATAAGAGAGTCTGCTAAATGACTAAAATGTAAATGTAGAGGGAGGTGAATTAACTAACGATGGAAGTGGCCTCCTGTTTAGGAAGCTCTCTAATCAATTTCCTGAATTCGTTTCTAGTGTTGAGCGATTAGTACTTTTTGAGGTCGGTTCGGTTTCAATTCGATTATTAAAAAAGAAATAACGGTTTTCGATTTCGGTAATGATTATATTTTTTACATTAAATGCTCTATGCATTATGTGGGTTGAATGTTGTAAGAACACAGAATAAAAACGATTAATAAAAGTCCCATGATGGTAGTGTCAGGTTGTGCGCTACTGGTAAGAAGTCAGGTGCAGGAGAGCGGAGAGTTGTGATCACACTTTAAGTGGCAGAAGTAACAACAGATGGACGCAATTGCGTCAAAAACCTCCAGCCAAATGGCAAAAGTGCAAAGCGCGACAACAGTCACAATAATGCATAAGTTAAACAATTAAACACACTCGGGTTCAACACGGTACCCGGGGAAAAACCAGCCTGGCGCGTAACACGAAACATGTAACAAATCAATTCCACACAAAGACATGGGGGAAACAGAGGGAATATATGTGTAGTGTGATTAGGGAATGTAAACCAGGTGTGCGGGRGAAACAAGACAAAACAAATGGAACAATGACAAGTGGAGCGGCGATGGCTAGAAGACCGCTGACGTCGACCGCCGAACACTGCCCGAACAAGGAGAGGAGCCGACTTCGGCGGAAGTCGTGACAGGTAGTGACTGAACATTACTTCGTATCACTTATTAACCATCATTTATTCACATTATTTTACTTAGCAGTTTTTTCCAACTGCTTACACACGTTTTCAAAACTGTCTCCTTTTTTTCAAAACTCTACACACAATTCCCAAAAGTGCAAAATGCCTCACATCTCCTTCAAAATGTAACACTGCATTCAAAATGCCATAAACACATGTCAGAATGAAGCATTTGCATCAACTGGCAAACACTGCTTTCATAATAGTACATTTTTGGATATACMATGTAAACACTGTTGTTCTAAATCTAAAGCTCTTTGGTCTTTCATAGGCTTATATCTACATTTCAATACAATGTTCTACAGTGAAAGTAATCTGCTGAGAGGGGTAACAAGTACACTGTAAACACCAATGCAATGTAGAAACAGAAAATATTTATTAGGCCAAACATTACTGTTGTATACAGTAGCATACAACAAAACCATAAACATATGTAAACCAAAAGTATATTATTTAGAATACAGTAAAGAACACAATTGGGTGTGAGGGGTCCCGGGGGGGCAGGCCAGGAATTGGTAGGGGGGGGGTCAGTCACCAGTGCTAAGCTACGCTTCATCTCTTCTCCGGCCTGGGTCTGGCCACAATACTTCGCCCACATCACAAGATGCGTTTTCTCTGGCAAACATCGAGGGAAGTATCTCCTAGCATGGCGTATCCAACCTTGGACAGAGGCAACTGATGCTCCCTGTCTGGATCAGGCGACAAGCATTGTGTAACAATTGCATCCAAAAAGTGAGCATATGGCCGTGTACGTGACAGTGGGGCATTGTGATTGAGACCCCGTTTTGAGTGATGGCAGCAACATTAGTTTATTACCGCACGCTGTCCAGGGACATTGCGTAATTGCCCTCTGTCCTATTACTTCTTCTGCTGCGCCTGGTTTTTTGGGAGCGTGTAAGCCAACCTTATCCACATAATAAATTCATGGCAAATACATGGGCATCCAGCTCCAATACTCTCTGTAACAGACAAAAGGATATACAGATGAGTTAATATGGCATGTCTGAAGTACTGGAAGTAGTGTTGCATACATACCTCTACAAAGTCATGTCGCATATTCTTGACTCTGTCAGAGTTTCTCTCAAATGGCACCTTGTAAAGTTGTTTCATCGTCACTCGATGCCGTTGGAGGATGCGTTGTATGGGTCGACAGGCTTAACGCATTGATGTTGTTAAATATGGTGTCATTATTCAAGATATGGTTTCTTATCTCTCGAATCCTAATTGCATTGTTGGCCAAAACCATTTTATAATTGCAGGTCTCTTGTACATCTGTAAACAAGCATCCTCGTCTCATGATGTCTTTGCCTTTCCACTCTGTACAGAACTTCAAACACCCAGTATGTGTTCAGCATAGGAAACTGTAAAATTGTACAAAAAAATGTAGTACAGCATGATAACCAACCTCATTCATTCAATGCAGTGCAGTAAATGGATGGCTTAGAGTTACAAATGTTTATGCAATACTATGCAGTCATACGTATTTCCAGTAAATTACTGTAATGCTAAAATAGTCATTAGATAGTTGCATACCTGTTCTCATTTCTGAAGGTTCGATATGGACGCCACTGTAAATCGACTCAAGTTGGGCTGGACTCTCAGTCCAGCCTCTCTCATGGTCAAACCGTGGTTGATCACATGATCAACAAGTGTTGCCCTAATCTCATCAGAGATGGCTCTCCTTCCTTCTCTTTTTTGCCTCTCCTCTTCTCTTCTTCCCTCTTCCTCTTCCTCTCCCTCCTACTCCTCTTGCTCTCTGTCCATTGTTGGCATCCATTGTTCAAAACAGGTAATCTGACCTTTGACCTATTTATAGGCCTATACTACAGTAAAGCAGTGATTGTTTAGTGATCAGTTAAGCCATTCAGTGTTTGCACATTTGAGGAGTGTGTGTGTGTGACCTGGTGAATAAGTGTAGCATTTTGATTGGTTGTGTTTGGAAAAGGAAAGCAAGTCACTTCCTGTTAGATTTTTGTGTTTTAGGTAGAGAATTGTGTGTAGTGTTTTGAAAAAATTGTTTTATGCAATTGACAACTGAGTCAAAGGCTGAGAAATAGCTTATGGTTTTGGATATTTGGTGTGTAGTTTTGCACTTGTAGTTTTGTGAGAGGTTTCAAAAATCGTGTGACATGAAAAGATTTTGTGTGTAAGCAGTTGGAAAAAACTGTAATAAAATATTTCAGTTGTTGTGTACACTGTAAGTCTTTTCTGTAATTTCAACAGTAAAACACTGTAGGATGCACAGTATAATACCATAAATGTGTTTTACAGCATTCATGCTGTACATTGCACTGCAGTATTAGGAAGCCTTCTGTAAAAATTACTCTAACATTCAGTAATAGCTTATGTCTAATGTAGATTCAAATTATCCATTTCAGGCGCCAACCTTATGCTGTCCGGTGAGACACATGAAGATCTGACTATTTTAGTAAATATCTTCTTCAAGAGGCTGTGAAATGGAAGAATATTTTCAGCAGCTGCTGGGTACTGTAGGTACCTTGCATTGTTTATAAGTATATTTATTGCTAACCAATGTTGAATTACTGCACGTTTTCTTAGCTAACCTAGCTAGATAGCCGGCTAAAGTTGACAAAAGCCATTTCGGWCTGCTCTAAATTGCTTGTAAATATCCAGCTGTGCAACCTAGAAAAACATCACCCAGAGAATATTGTGACCATAGAATTGAGGAGGATTGTTATGGAGCCCCATGAGGAACACCTGATGTTGCGCTGACTTCTCTCTCCTGGATGCTCTCCGGCCCAAACTGTCCTGTTGTGTGTTTCACATCCTCTGGACCCTCTTACTCCAAACAGAGTTKCCCCTGATCATAGACCGGGCTGTATCACAGCCTGGTATGGCAACTCCTGCGGATCGCAAGGCGCTTCAGAGGTTGATACACACAGCCGAACGCACCATTGGGTGCACACTGCCTGCCCTCCAGGGCACCTATAACACCAGGGGTCGCAGGAAGGCCAAGAAGAACATCAGGGACCTCAGCCACCCGAGCCATGGCCTGGCAAACCCAATGGTTACTTACTTTCCCTGATGCTCTCCAAATGGACATTGTCTCCACACCCCCTTAATGGTCATTTAGTCTCACTGCTGCGCCCCCTATGGTCAATGTCCACCCCAATGGACATGTATTTATTAATCACTGCTACAGTTGTTATTATGTATATAGTACTCTTTCTGTAGTACTAGTACTACTATTTCTATAGTACTAGTACTATTGCTCCTTTAATCAGGACAACAGTTTTCAGCTGTGCTAACATAATTGCAAAAGGGTTTTCTAATGATCAATTAGCCTCTTAAAATGGTGAACTTGGATAGGCTAACACAATGTGCCATTGGAACACAGAGTGATGGTTGCTGATAATGGGACTCTGTACACCTATGTAGATATTCTATAAAAAATCAGCCGTTTCCAGCTACAATAGTCATTTACAACATTAACAATGTCTACACTGTATTTCTGATCAATTTGATGTTATTTGAATGGACTAATAATTTGCTTTTCTAAATTTCTAAGTGACCCCAAACTTTTGAACGGTAGTGTATGTAGCCTAAGACACAAGGTTCATGAAGTCAATAACTCTCTAGTAACAAATGGCATTCATATTCTGACTATCTCTAAAACTCACTTAGATAACAACTTTGATGATACAGTGGTAGCAATACATGGTTATAACAGCTACAGAAAATACAGAAATGCCAATGGGGGCGGTGATGCAGTCTATATACAGAACCACATTCCGGTAAAGCTTAGAGACGATTTAATGTGAAATACTGTTGAAGTAATATGTCTACAAGTTCATCTGCCTCACCCAAAGCCCATTCTTTTGGGAAGCTGCTATAGACCACCAAGTGCTTAGAGTCAGTATCTGGATAATATGTGTGAAATGCTTGATAATGTATGTGGTATCAACAGAAAGGTATATTTTCTAAGTGATTTCAATATTGACTGGCTTTCATCAAGCTTCCCACTCAAGAAAACGCTTCAAACTTTAACCCGTGCCTGCAACCTGGTTCAAGTTATCAGTCAACCTACAGTACCAGGGTAGTTAACTTCTTTGGGGTAGGGGGCAGTATTTTTACGTCCGGATGAAAAGCATGCCCAGAGAAAACGGCCTGCTACAAAGCCATAAAAGCTAGAATATGCATATGATTTGTAGATTTGGATAGAAAACACTCTGAAGTTTCTAAAACTGTTTGAATGATGTCTGTGAGTATAACAGAACTCATATGGCAGGCAAAACCCTGAGAAAAAATCCAACCAGGAAGTGGGAAATCTGAGGTTGGTCGATTTTCAACTCAGCTCCTATTGAAGATACAGTGGGATATTTGTAATGTTGCACTTCCTAARGCTTCCACTAGATGTCAACAGTCGTTAGAACCTTGTCTGATGCTTCTACTGTGAAGTGGGGCCGAAGGAGAGAGGAATGAGTCAGGTCTATCATGACCTGAACATACCCTGACCATGCGCGTTCACGTGAGAGCGAGCTCTGTTCCATCGCACTTCTGAAGACAATGGAATACTCCGGTTGGAACATTATTGAAGAATTATGTTAAAAACATCCTAAAGATTGATTCAATACTTTGTTTGTCATGTTTTTACGGACTGTAATATAACTTTTTTAACTTTTCGTACGTACTGTCCGCTGGACCTGCCCGCGCGTTGTGAGTTTGGAAAGTGTACTGAACGCTAGAACAACAAGGAGGAATTTGGACATAAATGATGGACATTATCGAACAAAACAAACATTTATTGTGCGAAACTTGCGATTCCTGGGGTGCATTCTGATGAAGTTCATCAAAGGTAAGTGAATGTTTATAATGTTACTTCTGACTTCTGTTGATTGCATAATATGGGGGATATATTTGTGTCTTGATTGTTTGCTTTTTTTGTAAAGCTTTTTTGAATTCTGACACAGCGGTTGCATTAAGGAAGATGGCATCTAAAATTCCATGCATAACAGTTGTATCGTTTAGCATGTTTTATTATGAGTATTCCTGTAAATTGATGTGCCTCTCTGCAAAATCAAGGATGTTTTGGAACTTCTGAACGTAGGGCGCCAATGTAAACTCAGATTTTTGGATATAAATATGACTTTACCGAACATAACATACACGTATTGTGTAACATGAAGTCCTATGATTGTCATCTGATGAGATCATCAAAGGTTAGTGATTCATTTTATCTATATTTCTGCTTTTTGTGAATCCTCTCTTTGGCTGGAAAAAGGGCTGCGTTATTCTGTGAATAGGCACTCATCTAACATAATCGTTTGGTTTGCTTTTGTCGTAAAGCCTTTGTGAAATCGGACACTGTGGCTGGATTTCAAACAAGTGTATCTTTAAAATGGTGTAAAATACATGTATGTTTGAGGAATTTTAATTATGGGATTTCTGTTGTTTTGAATTTGGCGCCTGCAGTTTTCACTGGCTGTTGAAGAGGTGGGACGCTACCCTCTCACATACCCTAGAGAGGTAACCTTTCTAGGACACACGTTCCGCTAGCGGAACCCCCCACAACATTCCGCTGAAAAGGCAGCGTGGGAAATTCAAAATATTTTTTAGAAATATGTAATTTCACACATTAACAAGTCCAATACAGCAAATGAAAGATAAACATCTTGTTAATCTACCCATCGTGTCCGATTTAAAGATGCTTTACAGCGAAAACACAACATATGATTATGTTAGATCACCACCAAGTTCAAAGAACACACAGCCAAAAACAGAAATAGAGATAAAATTAATCACTAACCTTTGATGATCTTCATCAGATGACACTCATAGGACATCATGTTACACAATACATGTATTTTTTGTTCGATAATGTGCATATTTATATCCAAAAATCTTAGTTTACATTGGCGCCATGTTCAGAAATGCCTCCAAAATATCTGGAGAAATTGCAGAGGGCCACGTCAAATAACAGAAATACTCATCATACACTTTGATGAAAGATACATGTTTTACATATAATTAAAGATACACTTGTTCTTAATGCAACCACTGTGTCAGATTTCAAAAAAACTTTACGGAAAAAGCACACCATGCAATAATCTGAGACGACGCTCAAATATAAATAACATTTCTCCGCCATGTTGGAGTCAACAGAAATACGAAATTACATCATAAATATTCCCTTACCTTTGAATATCTTCATCAGAATGCATTCCCAGGAATCCTAGTTCGACAATAAATTGTTGTTTTGTTCGATAATGTAAATTATTTATGTCCAAATAGCTGCTTTTGCTAGTGCGTTTAGTACACATATCCAAACGCTCGTGCAAGTGACGCATAACGTCGGACGAAAACTTCAAAAAGTTATATTACAAGTCGAATAAACTGGTCAAACTTAGTAGAGAATCAATCTTCAGGATGTTGTKATCATATATATCCAATAACGTTCCAACCGGAGAATTCCTTCGTGTCTGTAAAAGTTATGGAACGCAAGGCGATATCATGAGGAGTGCGCGTGACTAGGAACTGGCAATCTGCCAGACCATCCGGTCGCACATCACAGTATACACTTCATTCAACATTCTACCGACTGTTGACATCTAGTGGAAGGCGTAGGAAGTGCAAACAAATCCATATCTTCCTGGGATTTGAATAGACAATGAGTAGAAAAAACACCAGCCTCAGAATTTCCACTTCCTGTTTGGAAGTTTGCCTGCCATATGAGTTCTGTTATACTCACATACATAATTCAAACAGTTTTAGAAACTTCAGAGTGTTTTCTATATAATAGTAATAATAATATGCATATATTAGCATCTGGGACAGAGTAGGAGGCAGTTCACTATCRGCACGCAATTCATCTAAAGTGAAAATGCTGCCCCCTATCCCTAAAAAGTTAAACAGCACAGGAATGAAATCATCAACATGTCACGTCTTTACTAATGCTCCAGAGATTTGCTTTAAAGCAGTATCCAAATCCATAGGATGTAGTGATTACAATATACTAGCCATATCTAGGAAAACCAAAGTTCCAAAGGCTGGGCCTAATATAGTGTATACGTTTTGTAGGGATTCCTATGTTGTTGATGTAAAGACTATTTGTTGGTCTGTGGTGTGTAATGAGGAGAAACCAGACGCTGCACTTGACACTTATGAAATTGCCTTTTCCAGTTACTAACAAGCATGCACCCATTAACAAAATAGCGGATGATATTGACACTCCTTTTTGCCACATTTTCAATTTAAGCCTACTAGAAAGTGTGTGCCCTCAGGCGTGGAGGGAAGCAAAAGTCATTCCGCTACCTAAGAATAKTAAAGCCCCCTTTACTGTTTCAAACAGCCGACCAATCATCCTTTAACCAACACTTAGTAAACTTTTTGAAAAAAAATTGTTTGACCAGATACAATGCTATTTTACAGTAAACAAATTGACAACTGACTTTCAGCTCGCTTATAGGGAAGGACATTCAACAAGCACAGCACTTACACAAATGACTGATGATTGGCTGAGAGAAATTAATAATAAAAAGATTGTGAGGGCTGTTTTGTTAGACTTCAGTGCAGCTTTGGACATTATTGTTCACAGTCCCCAGGGCAGCTGTCTAGGCCCCTTACTTTTTTCAATCTTTACTAACGAYATGCCAATGACTTTGAGTAAATCCCGTTTGCCTATGTATGCGGATGACTCCTCACTATGCACGTCMGCTACTACAGAAACTGAAATGACTGCAACACTTAACAAAGAGCTACAGTTAGTTTCAGAATGGGTGGCAAGGAATAAGTTAGTCCAAAATATTTCAAAAACTAAAAGCATTGTATTTGGGACAAATCATTCACCTCAACAATAAACCTCAACTAAATCTTGTAATGAGTCATGTGGAAATTGGGCAAGTTGATTAAGGTGACTAAACTGCTTGCAGTAACCCTGGATTTTAAATTGTAATGGTCAAAACATGTTGATATAACAGTAGCTAAGATGGGGAGAAGTCTGTCCATAATAAAGCATTGCTCTACCTTCTTAACCACACTATCAACAAGGCAGGTCATACAGGCCCTAGTTCTGCCGCACCTGGACTACTGTTCAGTCATGTGGTCAGGTGCCACAAAGAGGGACTTTGGGAGGCGCACAGTACTACATAGAGCCATGACTACATGGAACTATAATCCACATCAGGTAACTGATGCAAGCAGTAGAATTATATTTTAAAAAACGATAAAAATACACCTTATGGAACAGCGGGGACTATGAAGAGACACACACACAGGTACAGACACATGCATATGCACACAAACGCTAGCACACACACTCTATACAAATGTACATTGTAATATTGTTGTATGTTGGTATTATACATTTTGTACTGTAGATATGTAGGGGTGTAATAATGTTATATGATGTATTGTTTTATCTTTTGTTTTATGTATAATGAATAAAAAATGTGTTTGAACCCAAGAAACAGTACCTAATGGGGATCCCTAATAAATAAAAATACAAAAAAACACGTCAGTCAATTAGTTGTTGATTTTTTTTTAAATAACTTACATTTCAGTTAATCGCTCAGCACTTTTAGTTTCACATATGTGACTGGTTTCAGGAAACTAGGTGTACGCCGCACGTTACTACTTCATAGGAGAGGCATTTGAATGTAAACATAATTTTTTTTCAAAATGAGTTTCTTGGCAGAAATGCCTTCTGGAACGTGAACTTTCGTGTGCCTTAATAACAAACTTGTATGCCATCTGTAAATACGAATAAAATTGTTAAATTACGAGCCTAGTTGGTTTAGCCATGGAAAAAGTCAGAAACCTTCACGCTAGCCATGATTAGCTGAGATAATGGGTGGTCCCACATGCCGAGAGATGAGTTCAGATTGGTCTGCTGCGCAAGAATGCTTCTGTCTATAATATAAGCTGCTCAGTGTGTGTATATAGTTATTTATACCGCAGCTTTTTTGAAAGATATCATGAAGAACTGCAAAAGTGTTGCTACTGCTCTCCACTTTCTAGAGGACGATCGTGCCATGCTGACGCACTCTGACGCCAAATAAATCTGACCATCAGGAAATCCCTGATTTAGGTTAAAAAAAWTCATTGAAACAGATATTGTAGTCTGTCATGGAAATGTTTATGTTTGTGCTTTTCTAATAACCAATTTCTGTGTTCTGTTTGTGCTTTTCTATAAACCAATTTCTGAAAGGACCGACGCTGGAGTCGAGAAGCAGGTACAAGGAGTCAACATTTAATTAGGAACAGACATGTAACAAGACWGGAACAGCGTCAGAAACGGGTAAAACACAGACATAAGACAATTAATGCAGCAGCAGGGAACAGAGCTGGGGAACTGACATATAGGGGAGGTAATAAACAGGTGATTGAGTCCAGGTGAGTCCAATAATTCGCTGATGCGCGTGACAAGGGAAGGCAGGTGTGCGTAATGATGGTGGCAGGAGTGCGTAATGCAGGGGAGCCTGCGTGACAATTTCTGTGTTCATGCAAGTGACTGATTGAATGAATCCTCACTATCAGTATCTGCAATTTGGCAGTATGCCCAGAACCTTGTTTAGTGAAAGGGATTTCTCAGTTTCAATGTTTCAGCTTAGAGAGAAGAAGCCTCATTAACGGGACTGACAGACGTTCACTATGGTGCATCATATTTGTTGGAACCTCTCCAGTGCGCTRACAATAAAGAATGATTAATTTAAGATTGACTTCGAGTGTTCCTGTGTAAGAATGTCCCTGACAATTCTTCTGATGACAGGGATGGGGAATAAATGGAGATCAACAGTGTTATTGCCACGGAAGAAGTTGACCGAGTTTTGAATTCAGTGGAATGCTCAGCGGAAGCATGATTATAATAGCTAAGGAGATGGAGAAAATGTTGCCGTTTGATTGCAAATATGCGGAGAGAGTCGAAAAGAGAACACAGAAGGCTGTTGTATAAAACACCTGTCTCCGAATTACTGTATATCTTCAAACTAAGGGCAACCTTGGCATCCGTGACAGAGAGGGAGAAGCGTTCATTCATGTATACGTGTAAGAGTTTAGCTAGCTTCATTTTCAGATATTATAGATACGTTTAACATTTTGTCAGAAAGTAATTTTCATTGCAAGTTAAAGTGTACTGTTATTTAGCTAGCTAACATTAGCTGGCTGGCTCGCTAGCTAACGTTACTTGTATGATCTGTGTAGTAATATTATTTGTATGTCAGAAAGCAATTTGTATTGCTAGTTATAGCCTAATGTTAGCTAGCTAGCTGACATTGAACCTAGTTGGTTAGCTTCAGCTACCTGCAGATTCATGCACGGTGGCTAGCTATGACAATCAGTATAGGTTGGGATAATTGCTGTGTTCAAAACCACTGGGAACTCAGAATTGGGAACTTGGAAATCTCTGACTTATTCAACCTCAGGAGGCTGAAGAAATKYGGCTTGGCACCTAAAACCCTCACAAACTTTTACAGATGGACAATTGAGAGCATCCTGTCGGGCTATATCACCACCTGGTATGGCAACTGCACCACCCACAACCGCAGGGCTCTCCAGARGGTGGTGCCTACTGCCCAACRTATCACCGGGGGCAAACTACCTGCCCTCCAGGACACCTACACCACCCGATGTCACAGGAAGGCCAAAAAGATCATCAAGGACAACCATCACCCGAACCACTGCCTGTTCACCCTGCTATCATTCGAAATACGAGGTCAGTACAGGTGCATCTAAGCTGGGGCCGAGAGTGAAAAACAGTGTCTATGTCAAGGCCATCAGACTGTTAACCTCTTGACGCTAGGGGTCAGAATTTTATTTTATTTTTAATAACGTTCCCAAGGTAAACGGACTATTTCTCAGGTCCAGATCGTAGAATATGCATATAATTTACAGATTAGGATAGAAAACACTCCAACGTTTCCAAAACTGTCAAAATATTGTCTGTGAGTATAACAAAACAAATTCTGCAGGCAAAAACCTGAGGAAATCTAACCCGGAAGTGATTTTTTATTTATTTTAATCTGTGTTTCCATATTTATCGAACAAAAAGAACATTTATTGTGTAACTGGGAGTCTCGTGAGTGCAAACATCCGAAGATTATCAAAGGTAAGCGATTCATTTTATTGCTTTTCTGACTTTCTTGACCATGCTAATTTGGGACTAGCTGTTCTAGCATTGATTGATACACTCACAAAAGCTTGGATTGCTATCGCTGCAAAGCATATTTTCAAAATCTGACACGATAGGTGGATTAACAACAAGCTAAGCTGTGTTTAGGTATATTTCACTTGTGATTGCATGATTATAAATATATTTAGTAATATTTTGCGCCCTGCAATTCAGCGGTTGTTTAGGAAAATGATCCCGCTAAAGGGATCCGTAGCGCAGAGAAGTTAAATAGCTATCACTAGCACTTTAGAGGCTGCTGCCTATATACATAGACTTGAAAACACTGGCTACTTTAATAAATGGTAACAATAGTCACTTTAATGTTTACATATTTTGCATTACTCATCTCATATGTATAGACTGTATTCTATTCTATTCTACTGTATCTTTGTCTATGCCACTCTGACATTGCTCGTTTATATATTTATATATTCTTAATTCCATTCCTTTACTTAGATTTCTGTGTATTGGGTATATGCTGTGAAATTGTTAGATATTACTTGTTCGACATTACTGCACTGTCGGAGCTAGAAACACAAGCATTTCGCTACACCCGCACTAACATCTGTTAAACATGTGTACTGTACCTGACAAATAAAATCTGATTTGAAGAATCATCTAAGATTTATAAAATATTTATACAATATTTATCTGGACACTTCCTATTTTTGATATCGCTACAATGCAAATATACAAGTAACCATTTCACTATACAGTTTACGCCTGCTGTATCCTTTGCATGTGAAAAATAAACTTTGATTTTATTTGATATAGTGTGTTTACCAGAGACAGTAATGTGAAGAACAAGATGACCTGTGTGAGCTGCACAGTGACGCGAGACTACCAGACGGGCTAAATGCCTTTTATGCTCGCATCGAGGCAAGCAACACTGAAGCATATGCATGAGAACATCAGCTGTTCCGGACGACTGTGTGATCACTCTCTCTGTAGCCAATGTAAGCAAGACCTTTAAGCATGCGCAGACCAACTGGCAAGTATCTTCACTGACATTTTCAACTTCTTCCTGACCGAGTCTGTAATACCTACATGTTTCAAGCAGACCACCATAGTCCCTGCGCCGAAGAAAGTGAAGGTAACCTGCCTAAATGACTACCGCCCCGTAGCACTCACGGCAGCAGCCTTGAAGTGCTCTGAAAGGCCGGTCTTGGCTAACATCAACACCGTCATCCAAGAAACCCTAGACCCACTCCAATTCGCATACCGCCCCAACAGATCCACAGATGACACAATCTCAATCAAACTCCACATTGCCCTTTCCCACCTTGACAAAAGGAACACCTATGTGAGAATGCTGTTCATTGACTACAGCTCAACGTTCAATACCATAGTGGCCCACAAAGGTCATCACTAAGCTAAGGACCCTGGGACTAAACACCTCCCTCTGCAACTGGATCCTGGACTTCCTGGCTGGCCGCCCCCAGGTGGTAAGGGTAGGCAACAAGACATCTGCCACACTGATCCTCAACACAGGAGCCCCTCAGGGGTGCGTGCTTAGACCCCTCCTGTACTCCCTGTTCACCCACGACTGCGTGGCCAAGCACAAATCCAACACCATCATTAAGTTTGCTGACGACACAACGGTGGTTTCAAGTTTATCAACTTTCAAAGAAGAATTACTCACCCATTGCTCCTCAACTGCAGTGTATAATATACMATTTTCAAGCTCTGAGTCTCTACTTTTATCCAATAAAAAAAAAACACTATTTCAAATGTTGCTACATAAGACCGAATTGAGCCGGTCGGTGACATATACATACACACACACACACACACACCCACTCATGCACATACACACCCAAACAGGAAAGAGACTGTGGTGAGATACATGGAGAGAGTGTGGAGGCGCCTCTCCCAATCCATCACTGTGTTTTAATGGGGCTTAACTCTCCCATTGTGGGAGTCAAGGGATCTACTGTTACCTTGTTTCCGCAGCTGAAGGCAGTTTTTGTTTTAATCATGCCATAAATTACACTTCCCGCCTGAGATGATACAAGAATGGTGCCAAATAGATGTGTGGGACTAAGGAAGGTAGGGGTTAGGTGTTGTCAATAGAGCTGGACGTTCCGGGCTTCACACACATGCAAGCATGTACGTACGYACGCACGCACAGACCAAGTGTGATTGCAGAGCCTATTCTGTCCCACGCCATTTCATCCAATCACTTTGTGAAAATAAAGCTCATTAAACTATCACACAGTTACTCTGCACACTGTGAAGCATATGCTGCCTCTGCGGCTACTGCTGCGTCCCCAACTAAACACACATACACATACATACATGCAGGCACAGACATGCTAAGCCTAAGAAAAGCCTGTGCGAGCTCAGCCTAGGTGGTTGTTTTAAAGTGCGTCCGCTTATTAAATAAACACACTTGGAACAGCTAATGAGTCATGAAAGCCTACAGATGTTTCTGGCTCCTGCTGGAAGGAGAGAGAGAAGTCCGAGGTCGAGGAGTGTTGTTTGGGAGGTGTCAGGTGAGACAGGGAAGGAGAGAGTGTCACGCCCTGGCCTTAGTATTCTTTGTTTTCTTTATTATTTTAGTTAGGTCAGGGTGTGACATGGGGTATGTTTGTGTTTTGGGTGTTTATTATGGTAAAGGGGGTGTTGGTTTTAGTGTATGGGTTTGTGTGGAGTGTATGTGTCTAGTATTGTCTATGGTTGAGTGTAGGTGTTTAGGAAAGTCTATGGTTGCCTGATTTGGTTCTCAATCAGAGACAGCTGGTTATTGTTGTCTCTGATTGGGAGCCATATTTAAGGTAGCCATAGGCTTTAGATGTTTGTGGGTAATTGTCTATGTTTAACGTTTGTAGCCTGTGTGTGTGCACTACGTTATTTAGCTTCACGATCGTTTGTTGTTTTGTATAGTTTGTGTAAGTGTTTCGTTTCGTGTTCTATCATCTTCATAAATAAAAAGAAGATGTATTCATATCCCGCTGCGCCTTGGTCCGTCTCTCCACACGATCGTGACAGAGAGTGAGGGAAGTGAAAGACAGAGGAGATGTGAGAGACAGAGGAGATGTGAGAGACAGATAATGAGAGAGAGTGGGAGAGAAGAGAGCAGGAGTAAGGGAGGATGACTTACAAAGAAAAGAAGGAAAAAGAGAGAGAGAGAGCGAGAGCGAGAGAGATGGAAAGCGAGGGAGAGGAGAGAGCAGGAGGGGGAGATTGAGCAAGGGAGTGAGGGATGATGAACTACAAAGAGAAAGAAAAGAAGGAGAAAGAGTAAGAGACAGTAGAGAAAAAAAGAATAGCGAAAGAAAAAAGAGAGACTGGGGCAATAGGAGGTATTGGCTCAGTGATGGTCTCTCTGCTGTCTGAAATAGAGACAGAATGGTAACCCACGACCATATTGATTCAGAGGCACAGACTCATTTGGAAAATCAGAATGGATTGCTTCTCCTTTAGGTCAGGGTTTATTTACTTACAGTATTTATCTTTGGCCCTGGCTGACAGGCAGAGAGGGACATCTCCCAGCCTTCAAATATTGAGGTCARAAAAGTCGTTTCAGAGAGAAAGCTACGGGTGACTTTTGCCTTTTAAGTAAGTGTGGGAAAGGATGATAGGTATGAGTAATCTAAACTGCAGAAGGGCCATGATTCAAAATACCTGGTGATTCAAAAATGTATTTTTCATCAAGTTTTTCCTCTGCTGTGGCTCTGTGGTTGATGAAGGATACAATAATCCACCACAGTAATCGATTAACTTAGGGATGGCCCCTTTTTTTCCAATTTTCGCCTAACTGACATACCCAAATCTAACTGCCTGTAGCTCAGGCCCTGAGGCAAGGATATGCATATTCATGGTACCATTTGAAAGGAAACACTTTAAGGTTTGTGGAAATGTGAATTGAATTGAATGTAGGAGAATATAACACAATATATCTGGTGGAAGAAATTATAAAGAAAAAAACCCCGTTTTTTTTCTACCACCATCTTTGAAATGCAAGAGAAAGGTCCAAGTTCCAGCCGTCAATCTGGTTGTAATTCCAATAGTGTTCACAAGATGGCAGCAGTGTATGTGCAAAGTTTCAGACGGATAACATGAAGTATAAGCTAGCTACATGACATTTAGTGTGAAGTCACCCAGGTACATTTGGGCAAATCGTGAAGGAGACAATTGCATTCATATTAAATTTTTCTGCAAGAATATCATAAAATCTGTATACTTGGACTTTGATTTAGCTTTTCCAGTATTAGTAGCCATATTATAAGGTCAACATTTGCAAAACAACCAGTTTTCACAACTTCATAACTCTGAATATTCGTATAATTTTTGTCCAAAAGGAAAAGGCATGCTGTCGTACAAGGTTAGTAGCTACATTTTACGACATATACAGGGTTTCTCCTGTAAAGCCCAACACATTGGCTATCTATCTAGCTTTGTTTGACCCCAATTGGTGCTTATTTGACAAAGTTAGAGTCGTTCAAGTGAAGACCGCCTGCGTCATAGCCGTGCCATGAAGGCGTCGCTCTCTGACCAAATATGGTGTCCTATAGGATATACTACACACCTAATGACATAGTGAAGTCTGGTTACGTTCTAGGATCTCTGAGGAATACATACGAACGGGATTTGGCTGGTTGAAACAACGTTTAGGGTTAGATTTTCACAGATTCCTTTCTTTGCAAATTGAACGAGTGGAAATACAAAATCGACCGTGCATGCTATTTGGACGTTTTTAGGATACGAAAAAGGATTTTATCTAACAAAACAACACTTCATGTTATCTCTGGGACCCTTTGGTTGATAAATCAGAGCAAGATTTCAGAATGTAAGAGGTGAATTTATCAAACCTATCAAACCTATTTTAGGAGCTCTCCTCAAACAATAGCATGGCATTTTTTCGCAGTAATATCTAAGTCAAGGAAAATACTCAAGGAAAATATAGTATTCTTTCTAACAAATATATCTACATATATTTTAGTATGTTGGGTATCCCTGGAAATAATCAGAATGCTTCTTAAAATAACAGAAAACATGAAGCACAGGGACAGGGTAAATTGAGCCGAGTTAGGGTAAGTGGGTGATGATTKCCTGTGACAGTGGGTGATGATGCTGATAGGTCAAAGTTTAATTCATGGAATGGGGTTGTTTCTGTTCAATATCAGAGGTGTTGGGTTAAATTCGGGAAGACACATTTCGGTTGAATACATTCAGTTGTACAAGTGACTAGGTATGCCCCTTTCCCTTTCCTTCCATTTCTAGTTTTCTGGGACAGGGATGTTGTTTCGATGTGTCAATTAATTGGCAAGTTTTCTATTATTGAGACTACTAAGCCCATGAAACTGATCYGCAAGATTCTTGATATTTAGCAAGCTCAGACTCCATGTCATCAGATAAACCCTTGTGTACTCTATCATAGCCTGCATAGGTACATGTTTGTTTTCTATTTGTCAATGTACCTCTTCAGTGTCATTCAGTCTATTTTTTCATCCCTTGCTCAAGAGGCGCTATAACTCTGCTTGTTTTACATTTGTGTACACAGGGCATGATGATGTCTGCTCTGTAACAATAAACATGCATTATCTTAGTTTAGGTAGAAGCATGAAACCTATAACACAACAAATCAAATCAAATTTTATTGGTCACATACACATATTTAGCAGATGGTATTGCGGGTGTAGCGAAATGCTTGTCAAAGATGTTCATAAAGTCATTAGAAAGCCTAATTTGCTTACCACTTTCCATGTGATATCTTCCTTCACAGACTCCAGGAAATGATGACCTCTTCCTAAATATTTGGTCACATGATTAATTTAGGGAATGGTTACCTAGAAACAAGGGGTGGCTCAACTAACCCTTTGGCTCAACTTAGCCCACTCTTCCCTTAGTCATAGTAAATCTTTAGTATCATAAACACCACCATTTCCATAGTATCATTCTGGCTAAGGGGGCCACTGAATGTGAGAAACAAAAGCTAAAGAATCAACAGAGATTTCTTTCCTCTTATTTCCTCTCTGTTCCTCTCCCATAATAATGCTCCAGTTATCACAGTACAGTATTACCCTTCCATTATTTCTCCCTCATTCCTCCTTCCCTTCCTCCCTCTTTCTCTCCTCCCTCCTTTACCGCCCCCATCTTGTAAGCTACACAGGCTCCCTGGATAATTGGATTTCAACAGACAGTCCAAATGATGGCATGAAATAATTAGTGACAAAACTCTGATGCAATCTCCGGCATGTTGATCATCTAGCCAGCCTTGCTGTGGTCTCAGGGAGAGGTAGGTGGGTGGTGGGATAAAGTGGATCTTGTATAGGCTTATACTGAACAAGCACACACTTGGTACACACACACACACACCACACAGTACCTACATTCTATAGAGAAGCAGGGAGGGATAGATAGGTGGGTAGTAGAAGAGAGTGGAAGACTGGGACCAGAAATCAGAACTGACATTTTCTAACACACTGGCCCATTTGATTCATTGAGGCACCCACACCATTTTTTCCTTAAGGCCCCCAGTATTAGCCAGATAATGATAATTTTGCGCCCCCMAAAAAGTTAGGCAGTCCCACTAGGAAAAAAGGTACCAGCCCACCTGGCATTTGCCTAAAATGTCAGATAGCCAGTCCGCACCAGATTGGCTGCACACTTGGTACATGCACACTACACAGACACATTCTACAAGAGGATAACTAGCCTACGTTCTATGGAGATGCCATAGTGCATGTTTCCCAAACTCGGTCCTGGGGACCCCAAGGAGTGCACGTTTTGGGTTTTGCAACAGTACTACACAGCTGATTCAAATAATCTAGTCATCATTAAGCATTTATTACTTGAATCAGCTATGTAGTGCTAGCGCAAAAAAACAAAACGTGCACCCCTTGGGGTCCCCAGGACCGAGTTTGGGAAACACTGCCATAGAGAATGATAGAGGCCTCTACTGGCCAAAAGGCAGTATTAGCATGGGCAGCACCATTGAGGGCTTCCACCATTTTAATGAAGTCAACTGTGTGGGACTTCCAACTTCATTGGCTAATCCCTCCTGGTGACCCTGTTGGAGTCATGTCTAAACGGGTCCTCAGGAGGGATCAGCCAATCGTGAAGAAGAAAATAGACAACCTTACAATGTAGATAGCCTCAATGGTGCTGCCCATGCTGTCACAGATGCTATAATGGCACAGATACAAAGATGAGTCCTCTAGTTATCTCTATGGGAGATGCAGCTTCCCCTTTGCTCTGGTTCTGTAGAACCTCTGCATAGATTATACTGCTCTGTTCCCCCCTGGAGGAATGAACAAAGAAGCTGCACATCTTCTTGACTCCAACTGTAGGACACTTTGATCAGCGAGGCATGTTTCACCAGTAATTGGCAGCCTTCAAATCATCTTACTGCTACTGTACCACACAGAGCCAAGATGGAGGCACGATGTGATATGCTCTGGCTGACTCACTGATTTGAATCTGAAAACCATTGCTCTGCTGTGCCGAAGCTACTCTGACAGCTCTTAGGGTTCCACTGACGTTCCTACCATAGCCAGAAGTTCACATGGGAAGATTTTGATGGGCATACTTGATGGAATTGTGTACATGCTCTTCATACTCTGCATCCTTACATGCCAGGCATRCTAAAGATAACATGGGATTTCATGCCAATAGGGAGCTGGGACATAATGACGTAATATTGTTTAATGGTTATTTAATTTAAATTATGAAAGTGCTGTTATAGTTCACTGCCCTAACTTCTTTCTTTCCTCAGCAGTTCTTTCCASTTTTGTAAGTCTAAAGGATTTATGTTATACTGTATAACAGATGACCATGAAAAATGAGGATCGGCAGTAAAGTTGCTATTCATCTGTAGTGAAATACCACAGCGTAGAATTAAATTGGATTTAACAGGCAATGAATATATCGCAAAGGACTGATTTAGTCTCAATTCTACCTAAATTACAACATTTGCCAGTAAGGCCTGACTGTAAATTGAATAACATTTCAAAGACTTTACTTTATTCCTGAGAATGTGTCTAGAGAGAAAGGGCCTTGATTATTCCACTGCACTCCATAAGTGAATATTGGCTTCATGAGCCAGTGCTACCAAATTACATCTTTGTATTTGTTTAAATKATTTTGGCATTTTATAAGATTAAAGCAGCGAGCAACCCAGAAATAAGCTTGGTTTTTGGATCGATAGAGCATTGAGTTACAAATATATTAATGCTCCACAAAACATTGGAACTCATATAGCTCCACGATAYTCTAAATTGATAAGGTAAGAATTTAAACATGAAACAAACAAGCAATCGACAGATGGTTTTCCTGCAGTTCTAMATTTTTTATGTGACACCTACATTTTCATGTATTCCATTTGGCCTTGACGTTATCGAAAAGGTTCTCGTTCTCAATTACTTACTGTATCTAGGTGAAATATTAAATTGCATACCAATGCATTGTCATGGCATACCCATAGTGTTTGAATAGTTGACTGTTATTGTTATTGAAATTGCTGCAGCTCTCTATAATCCCATTAGCCAGTGGTGTAAACACCAGTGGTGTAGCTAATCAAATGGCTTCCTGGACTATTACACTGCYGCTACTCGCTGTTTATTATCTATGCATAGTCACTTTACCCCTACCTACATGTACATTACCTCAATTACCTCAACTAACCTGTACCACAGCACATTGACTCGATACCGGTACACCCGGTATCCTCGTTATAGCCTCGTTATTGTTATTTTATTCTTGCTCTTTCATTTTTTTTTAAACTCTGTTGAGTTAATTAGTAAATATTTTTTCTTAACTCTTTTTTTTATAAAAAAATGCATTGTTGGTTAAGGGTTTGAAAGTAAGCACTTCACGGTAAGTTCTACAACTGTTGTATTCGGTGCAAGTGACAAATACAATTAGATTTGATGAATGATGCCTGGAGAAGTGGGTATACTCTAATTTTGCAACAAAATTACAGTATGGTGAAAGGAACGGCCTGGTGAAGGAACGGCCTGGTGAAGGAACGGCCTGGTGAAGAAACGGCCTGGTGAAGGAACGGCCTGGGAAGGAACGGCCTGGTGAAGGAACGGCCTGTGAAGGAACGGCCTGGTGAAGGAACGGCACCATGAAGGAACGGCCTGGTGAAGGAACGGCCTGGTGAAGGTAGGCCTGGTGAAGGTACGGCCTGGTGAAGGAACGGCACCATGAAGGAACGGCCTGGTGAAGGAACGGCCTGGTGAAGGAACGGCCTGGTGAAGGAACGGCCTGGTGAAGGAACGGCACCATGAAGGAACGGCCTGGTGAAGGTACGGCCTGGTGAAGGAACGGCGCCATGAAGGAACGGCCTGGTGAAGGAACGGCCTGGTGAAGGTACGGCCTGTGGAAGGAACGGCACCATGAAGGAACGGCCTGGTGAAGGAACGGCCTGGTGAAGGTACGGCCTGGTGAAGGTACGGCCTGGTGAAAGAACGGCGCCATGAAGGTACGGCCTGGTGAAGGAACGGCGCCATGAAGGAACGGCCTGGTGAAGGAACGGCCTGGTGAAGGTACGGCCTGGTGAAAGAACGGCGCCATGGAAGGACGGCCTGGTGAAGGAACGGCAAATATTTGAATAAAGACTTCCTCATACACACTCGGAACTCTGACTCTCTATTGGTTACACGGACTCTTGGCCTCCTATCCTATTCTAACCACCTCTCCCCGGCTTTTTATTCATGTTACCTGATGAAATTGCTGTACAATATGATCTTGTTGCCATCTGATGCACATTTAMATTTCCTAAAAAATCAACACTGCAGAGCTCTCCCTGTCCTCTGCCATGCCCTGATTGTATTACTGCTGATGATATCTGGAAAYKGGCCTGTACTGTTGCTAGCCCCAATTCTGACTTGTGCTCTGATATCTGCTTCACTGATTTCTGCTCTCGTAAAAGCCTGGGTTTTCTGCACGTTTACAGTAGAAGCTTATTATCTAAAATGTATCAATTTAAAGTGTGGGTCACAGTTCCAATCCAGATGTGTTGGTCATTACTGAGACATGGTTAAGAAAGAGTGTTTTGAACACTGATGTTAACCTTTCTGGTTATAACCTTTTTGGCAAGACAGACCTTCCAAAGGTGGTGGAGYGGCAATCTTTACCAAGGAACACCTTCAATGCTCGCTTGTCTCCACCAAGTCTGTTGCCAAACAATTTGATTTGCTGGTTTTAAGCATTAAACTTTCAAATAGTTCTTTGTTGACTGTAGCTGGGTGTTATCGTCCACCATCCACACCGGCCTGTACCCTAAATGCCCTAAGCTCTCTCCTGGCCCCTTACACTGGCCCCTTGCTAGGTGACCTAAACTGGGACATGCTTGTGGTGTCTCTCTTGTCATGATGTGTGCTTAGTCCTATATTTTTATTTTTAATCCCAGCCCCCGTCCCCGCAGGYCTTTTGCCTTTTGGTAGGCCGTCATTGTAAATAAGAATTTGTTCTTAACTGACTTGCCTAGTTAAATAAAGGTTAAATAAAAAATACAAATAAGAAATAATATACGTTCTCCTGTTCCATTGGTTTTCTTTCAACTTTATTTTATTGTCTAGCATCCAAAGGCATTATCCTAGTCATATTAGCAACCCATGATAGTTGTGGCATCTTCAGATCTGCCTTCTTTCAACATTTCTGTGCGCATTTTAAAACGGGTGTTTCCCGCAAATTGCATTTTGGAACATTCACATGTAGGGTTATCACCCTGTGCACATTGCTGTGCCTAAAATATGAAGAAATAATAGTTTATCAACATTGTAAGCTAAACATTCTGTTCTGTTCCAACAGCCTTATTTAATTGATATGGTGTATACCTCCACTACACTACTTTAATACGCATAGTGGGGATTACATTTACATTTACATTTAAGTCATTTAGCAGACGCTCTTATCCAATTAAGAAGTGAGTATACACAATGTTCACTGAAAAATAAGTGGAGCTGTTTGGAGTAGCAGCTAGCCTATCAAACTAGTAGGGTTTTCCCAGGCTTGTGGCTGTCTAGATCCCTGCTGTTTGTTGTTGTTGTTTTCAATCTTCCCTGCGACCTGCCCTGTCTGGAACTGTGAGGAGTAACAGCGTAACCTACGTTGCTACCATTACAAAGACCAAAGCTGGCAGGACTACCGTTGAGGACAGTGTTGTCTCTCTATCACAGGTGAAGGATCTTTATAAACAAACAAAAATAATTCTACAAGCAGTTGTTACAACAACAAGAAAATAGCTTCAAGTGTTTTGTCCGAATACTGGTGGAGCCAACTAATAAAAGAATGGACCAGAGAGGTCCAGGACCTGAAGAACAGTTTGCAGGGTCAGATCGATGAGTTTAAACAGGAGAATGGCAAGATGACAGCAATCTGTAAGTCATTGAGAGAGGACATCAGTTCGCTTTGTAAATCCATGATAACAACGACGGAGAAATCAGAGTATCTCAAGGGACAATCAAGGCAGAACAACATGGTTGTGGACGGAATTTCAGAATCTCCACGAGACCTGGATGGAGTGAGGGAGTGAGGGAGGGAAATTATCTMGGAAAAACTGAAGATGGAACACAGGAAGATTGAGTGGGAGCGTGCCCACAGGACTGGAAAACCTACCACCGGCCCAGGTGAGAGGCTAAGGCCAATAGTGGTCAAGTTCCTGAGGTTCAAGGACAAGGTAGCTGTTCGGGAAAGACCCAAGAACTTGAGAGGAACGTATATCTTCCTAAACAAGGACTATCCTGAACCTGTGTGCCAGAAGAGGAAAAAAACTTACCCCAGCCATGAAAGCTGCCAGAGCGAGTGTGGACATTGCTTACATCCGCTATGACAGGCTTATTGTACACCCTCCCTCCCAAAAGTCTGGAAGGGATGAGAGAGACAAGCCTATGAGTTCGTAGCTTCAACCCCGCAGCACACACACAAACTTACACACACCAACTGATTAATAGACAGCTGAATGTATACAGTTGAAGTCGGAAGTTTACATACACTTAGGTTGGAGTCTAATTGACTAGGCTAATTGACATCATTTGAGTCAATTGGAGGTGTACCTGTGGATGTATTTCAAGGCCTACCTTCAAACTCAGTGCCTCTTTGCTTGACATCATGGGAAAATCAAAAGAAATCAGCCAAGACCTCAGAAACAAAATTGTAGACCTCCACAAGTCTGGTTCATCCTTGGGAGCAATTTCCAAATGCCTGAAGGTACCACGTTCATCTGTACAAACAATAGTACGCAAGTATTAACAACATGGGACCATGCAGCTGTCATACCGCTCAGGAAGGATATGCATTCTGTCTCCTAGAGATGAACGTACTCTGGTGCGAAAAGTGCAAATAAATCCCAGAAMAACAAAT
Organism: Salvelinus sp. IW2-2015; assembly: GCF_002910315.2. Lineage (NCBI taxonomy): Eukaryota > Metazoa > Chordata > Actinopteri > Salmoniformes > Salmonidae > Salvelinus > Salvelinus sp. IW2-2015. Next base: position 13,339,475 of record NC_036866.1, read on the forward strand.
CAAATCAAATTGTATTGGTCACATACACATGGTTAGCAGATGTTAATGCGAGTGTAGCGAAATGCTTGTGTTTCTAGTTCCGACCATGCAGTAATATCTAATAAGTAATCTAACAATTTCACAACAACTATCTTATACACACAAGTGTAAAGGAATTAATAAGAATATGTACATATAAATATATGGATGAGCGGTGGCCGAACGGCATAGACAAGATGCAGTAGATGGTATTGAGTACAGTATATACATATGAGATGAGTAATGTAGGGTATGTAAACATTATATAAAGTGGCATTGTTTAAAGTGACTAGTGATACATTTATTACATCCAGTGGCTAGAGATTTGAGTCAGTATATTGGCAGCAGCCACTCAATATTAGTGATGGCTTTTTAACAGTCTGATGGCCTTGACATAGAAGCTGTTTTTCAGTCTCTCGGTCCCAGCTTTGATGCACGTGTACTGACCTCGCCTTCTGGATGATAGCAAGGTGAACAGGCAGTGGCTCGGGTGGTTGTTGTCCTTTATGATCTTTTTGGCCTTCCTGTGACATCGGGTGGTGTAGGTGTCCTGGAGGGCAGGTAGTTTGCCCCCGGTGATGCTTTGTGCAGACCTCACTACCCTCTGGAGAGCCTTGCGGTTGTGGGCGGAGCAGTTGTGTACCAGGTGGTGACACAGCCCGACAGGATGCTCTCGATTGTGCATCTGTAAAAGTTTGTGAGTGTTTTTGGTGATAAGCCAAATTTCTTCAGCCTCCTGAGGTCTAAGAGGCGCTGTCTGTGTGGGTGGACCATTTCAGTTTGTCCGTGATGTGTACGCCGAGGAACTTTCCACCTTCACCACTACTGTCCCGTCGATGTGGATAGGGGGGTGCTCCCTCTGCTGTTCCCTGAAGTCCACGATCATCTCCTTTTTTTTGTTGACGTTGAGTGTGAGGTTATTTTCCTCACCACCTGGGGGCGGCCTGTCAAAGTCCAGGACCCAGTTGCACAGGGCTGGGTTGAGACCCAGGGTCTCGAGCTTAATGACGAGTTTGGAGGGTACTATGATGTTAAATGCAGAGCTGTAGTCAATGAACAGCATTCTTACATAGGTATTCCTCTTGTCCAGATGGGTTAGGGCAGTGTGCAGTGTGATTGTGATTACGTCGTCTGTGGACCTATTGGGGCGGTAAGCAAATTGGAGTGGGTCTAGGGTGTCAGGTAAGGTGGAGGTGATATGATCCTTGACTAGTCTCTCAAAGCACTTCATGATGACGGAAGTGAGTGCTATGGGGCGATAGTCGTTTAGCTCAGTTACCTTAGCTTTCTTGGGAACAGGAACAATGGTGGCCCTCTTGAAGCATGTGGGAACAGCAGACTGGGATAGGGATTGATTGAATATGTCCGTAAACACACCAGCCAGCTGGTCTGCGCATGCTCTGAGGACGCGGCTGGGGATGCCGTCTGAGCCGGCAGCCTTGCCAGGGTTAACACGTTTAAATGTTTTACTCACGTTGGCTGCAGTGAAGGAGAGTCCGCAGGTTTTGGTAGCGGGCCGTGTCGGTGGCACTGTATTGTCCTCAAAGTGAGCAAAGAAGTTGTTTAGTTTGACTGGGAGCAAGACGTCGGGGTCCGCGACGGGGCTGCTTTTCTTTTTGCAGTCCGTGATTGACACCTCTCGTGTCTGAGCCRTTGAATTGCGACTCTATTTTGTCTCTATACTGACGCTTAGCTTGTTTGATTGCCTTGCGGAGGGAATAGCTACACTGTTTGTATTCAGTCATGTTTCCGGTCGCCTTGCCCTGATTAAAAGCAGTGGTTCGCGCTTTCAGTTTTGCGTGAATGCTGCCATCAATCCACAGTTTCTGGTTGGGGAAGGTTTTAATTGTCGCCGTGGGTATAACATCACCGATGCACTTGCTAATAAACTCGCTCACCGAATCCGTCGAGGTGTCTGCTTGGGAGGGGATGTACATGACTGTGATTATAATCGAAGAGAATTCTCTTGGTAGATAATGCGGTCGGCATTTGATTGTAAGGAATTCTAGGTCAGGTGAACAAAAGAACTTGAGTTCCTGTATGTTGTTATGATCACACCACGACTCGTTAATCATAAGGCATACATCCCCGCCCTTCTTCTTACCAGAGAGATGTTTGTTTCTGTCGGCGCGATGCGTGAAGAAACCTGGTGGCGGTACCCACTCTGATAACATATCCCGAGTGAGCCATGTTTCCGTGAAACATAGAATGTTACAATCTCTGACGTCTCTCTGGAAGGCAACCCTTGCTCGGATTTTGTCTACCTTGTTGTCAAGAGACTGGACATTGGCTAGTAGTATACTTGGGAGCGATAGGCGAGGTGCCAATCTACGGAGTCTGACCAGAAGACCGCTCCGTCTGCCCCTTCTGCGGCGCCGTTGTTTTGGGTCGTGTGCTGGGATCCGATCCATTGTCCTGGGTGGCTGACCAAACCCGCTTCGGGAAAGTCGTATTCCTGGTCGTAATGTTGGTAAGTTGACGTTGCTCAAAGGACCTTGTGAAGATCCTGGAGGAAACGGGTGGTACAAAAGTATCTATATCCACAGTAAAACAAGTCCTATATCGACATAACCTGAAAAGCCGCTCAGCAAGAAAGAAGCCACTGCTCCAAAACCGCCATAAAAAAGTCAGACTACGGTTTGCAACTGCACAAAGATCGTACTTTTTGGAGAAATGTCCTCTGGTCTGATGAAATAGAACTGTTTGGCCATAATGACCGTTGTTATGTTTGGAGGAAAAAGGGGGAGGCTTGCAAGCCGAAGAACACTATCCCAACCGTGAAGCACGGGGGTGGCAGCATTATGTTGTGGGGGTTCTTTGCTGCAGGAGGGACTGGTGCACTTCACAAAATAGATGGCGATGAGGAAGGAGAATTATGTGGATATATTGAAGCCACATCTCAAGACATCAGTCAGGAAGTTAAAGTTTGGTCGCAAATGGGTCTTCCAAACGGACAATGACCCCAAGCATACTTCCAAAGTTGTGGCAAAATGGCTTAAGGACAACAAAGTCAAGGTATTGGAGTGGCCATCAGAAAGCCCTGACCTCAATCCTATAGAAAATGTGTGGGCAGAACTGAAAGTGTGTGAGAGCAAGGAGGCCTACAAACCTGACTCAGTTACACCAGCTCTGTCAGGAAGAATGGACTAAAATTCACCCAACTTATTGTGGGAAGATTGTGGAAGGCTACCCAAAATATTTAACCCAAGTTAAACAATTTGAAGGCAATGCTACCAAATACTAATTGAGTGTATGTAAACTTCTGTGATGAAGGGAATGTGATGAAAGAAATAAAAGCTGAAATAAATCATTCTCTCCACAATTATTCTGACATTTCACATTCTTAAAATGAAGTGGTGATCCTAACTTACTTACTTACTTACTTTATTGTCCCCATGGGGAAATTTTGTTGCAGTGTCATGTACACATTTAAAGTGGCGTTAAATACAGGGAACTGACCTTGAAGGGAATTTTTACTTGGATTAAATGTCAGGAATTGGGAAAAACTGAGTTTAAATGTATTTGGCTAAGGTATATGTAAACTTCTGACTTCAACTGTATATTGTTTTTCTTGCTTTGTTTGCTTTTTTCCATATTATGTCTATTTATGATAAGCTTCCCTGGATAATATATGGATAATATAATATATGTATCCTTAGAAATAACATTCATATTTGAGCAATTTCTGAGATAATTAATTTGATGATACAGCAGTAGCAATACAAGGAAATAACATCTATAGATGAGACAGGAAGGCTTATGGGGAAGGTGTTGCTGTATATATATTCAAAGTCATATCCCTGTAATGCTTAGAGAGGATCTTATGTCAAGTGTTATTGAAGTGTTGTGGTTGCAGGACTCTTGGCATATCTAAAGCCTTTTCTTTGGGGTGTTGCTATAGGCCCCCAAGTGCTGACAGTCAGTATATAAATAATATGTGTGAAATGCTTGATAGTGTATGTGATGTTAACAGAAAGGTCTACTTTCTTGGGGACCTGAATATTGACTGGTTTTCATCAAGCTGTCCGCTCAAGATGAAGCTTCTCACTGTAACCAGTGCCTGCAATCTGGTTCAGGTTATTAATCAACCTACCAGGGTGTTTACAAACACTACAGGAACAAGATCATCCACAAATATTGATCACATTTTTACTAATATTGTAGAACTTTGTTCTAAAGCTGTATTCGTACCCATTGGATGCAGTGATCAATATATAGTGACTATATTCAGGAATGCTGGGTCTAAAGTAGTGTACTGTAGGTGTAACTGATAGACAGACACACACACACACACACACACACACACACACACACACACACGTCTGCTAATGGGGATGCTAATAAATCAAATCAAAAACCTGCTTATACCCTCCACTACACTACTGCCAGTAGCGTAATATGTACTGCATCAAGGCCCCAGCCAGCCGGATGGAAGTGTTTTGAACCACCATGCCCACAGCTGGCATTAATTGATTGAAAGGCAGCAATTGCTAACGACAATGGCAGGATAGGGCAGACACCCCCATTCGTATTAATGGTACAACATGTCCCCAACAACAAGAATGATGGCTGGCCACGTTACAACGAGGGCCTTTAATTCTTTGTGTTTATAATCAATCTGACCTGCCCCTACAGTGCTAATGCCTTTCTGTGTTATTCTCCAAATAAGTGTTCAGTAAACACAGTGGTGATGGTTTCAGGCGTTAAGTGTCCTAGTACAGAGGATGTACAGGCCTGTGACAAATTAAAGAAGGGAGGCTCATTTAAATATCACAGCGAGCGTGTTGACTTGCCAACATAACCTCCTCTATCCTATTACCGTCCTCGTCCGCTCGAGGACTGGAGGAAGAGAGGTAGGGAGGGCAGCTTCCTGGGAACCATCTGTACCAGGAAGACTGATTGCACACAACCAGGGGCGCAACTATCACTGGGGACGGGGGGATGGGGACATGGGGACATGAACCCCCACATACTGAAGTTGCATTTTTGGCCATCCTCAGTTTTATCATTGCACTGTGACATAATAGTTGGCATCGGTGTGCTTTAGGACCATGCGGACGCCTCAGAGCGGTCGGGTAGGCTGTTTAGTGGTTTCAAATGGCTAGATTTAGGACCACACAGACACCACAGAGCGTGCTACCAGAGGCAGCTGTTGTGTGTTGTGCTGTTTATCCGAGTTGTAAAAGCAAATCATATCAAACTTTATTGGTCACATACACAAATTTAGCAGATGTTATTGCGGGTGTGCCGAAATGCTACAGAACAGAAACAGAGCAGAAATTGGCTACTCTTTATTTGACTTATGTAGCTGGCAATGTAACTGCTGTTTGACTTAACATTGAAAAAAATGTATTCCCAGTGCTGAGAGAGTAGTGTAAATGACATGTAACATTAGCTAATGTTTCATCCCCTCTGGACTGAAGTTCTGTCTGAAGTCAATGAACTAGCTGTTCAGCTCTAGCCTCTATCTATCTGCCAGCTAGCAGTATCCAACAGCTGTTTTGTGTATGGAAATGTTTTGAGCCGTTGTTTTGTCCCGTTTCAACAGAAATAAATGAACTTGGAACCTTGGTACCATTAGAGCTAGCCAAAAGTTGGCTAACGTTAGCTATTATTTTTGCCTCAATCACACTAGTAGACCTGAATCAAACAATGAAACCAGCAGCCAAATGATTGAAGCCTGATATTCTGCTGTTTTTTTTTGACAGTGCAATGTGAGTTTTTATTAGAGTCGGTATAGCAATGTAACGTTATTGATCTGTCAGGTCCCCAGCTACTTCCCTACTTTACACACTGACACGGTATAAACGGATTGCCTAAATATGTATCTCCTCTGACGTGGGCATGTTTTCAATACAGACTCCTTTTGTCATACAGTATTCCATATAAGGCATCCAGACCTTATGAAAGTTGCACAGTATACCCTTAATCTTGTAATTAATCAAATATAGTGATACATAACTTGACATTTCTGCCATCCATTGTGACATTGTGGGAGGATAACCAACCTTCCAATGAAAGGCAATGCATTTCTTAGCTGCTATAAATGATAGGTTACATAGTTTTTTCTGATAACAGTCTCCAGTATCAACATTTCCAAGCAAACAAAAACAGGGAGAAGGGAGAATCTGTAGACATGCTGAGATAAAATAACATACTCTTTGCCAGAATTCAGCCAGCCTTCACAAGACCATAACATATGCAAATATGTCCCTTTTGTGCTTTACACTTTCAGCCCAGGAATGACATTTCTGAGTGCATGATATTCACTTTCACTGCAGTAATTTATGTCTGAGATTATATGAAAATGACTGGGCATTCAACCATATCTGTATCCATTCATCATCATCAATAGTGTCTCCCAGGTTTTCCTCACATTTTTGTTTGACATGTTTTGTGTAATCGGTAAAAGCCTCTATCAACACTTGATACAGTTTGGAAGTTAACCTTAGAGGTTTGTCAGACTTCCTTAAAATAGTTTACATCTTTGAAGCTTCTGGCTTGTCCAGTGTTTGCTGCACAGAGAGAATAGTGTTGCATCTGCAAACGTTCACCTCAGCACCATCACAGACTGGTCTTCCCTGGTTGCCTGACCTAAAAAGAGCTATRCAGGTCTATAAGCCCTGTGATATGAATTATAGTGTCCTCTGTAATTGTTGGGACAGTAAAGCATTTTTTCTTATTTTGGCTCTAAACTCCAAAAGTTTGGATTTGAAATCAAACCATGACTATGAGGTTAAAGTGCAGACTGTCAGCTTTCATTTGAGGGTATTGTCATCCATATCGGGTGAAACGTTTAGTAATTACAGCACTTTTTGCACATAGTCTCACCATATTAGGGGAGCACAAGTATTGGGACAAATTCACTTCTATGTGTATTAAAGTAGAAAAAAGTTAAGTATTTGGTCCCACATTCATAGCACGCAATGACTACATCAAGCTTATGTCTCTACAAATTGGATGCATTTGCTGTTTGTTTTGTTTGCGTTTCTGATTATTTTGTGCCCAATAGAAATRAATGGTGAATAATGTATTGTGTCATTTTGAAATCACTTTTATTGTGAATAAGTATCTAATATGTTTCAAAACACTTCTACATTAATGTGGATGCTGCCATGTTTATGGATCATCCTGAATGAATCGTGAATAATGATGAGTGAGAAAGTTACAGAAGCACAAATATCATACCCCCAAGACATGCTAACCTCTCACCATTACAATAACAGGGGAGGTTATCATTTTTGGGGGTTATGATATTTGTGCGTCTATAACTTCCTCACTCATCATTATTCACGATTCATTCAGGATGATCCATAATCATGGTAGCATCCACATTCATGTAGAAGTGTTTAGAAACATATTCTATTCCTATTTACAATAAAAGTGACCCCAAAAGGGTCATATTAGATTGTGCAGAAATGCAGGAAATTAGCTTTACATGGCCAAAATATTCTGAGGGAGGACCCCCAGACCCTTCGCCAGCTTATGTCCCCCCCCCCACTTCTAAAAACCAATGTTGTGCCCCTGCACACAACACCTAGAGACAGAGGGCCTACGCCCGGCCCATTTGGCACCGCTGACTGTGCTCTCAAACAGAACACGTATTTTTCTCTCTCTCTCGCTCTCTCTCGCTCTCTCACTCTCTCGCTCTGGTTACTGATGAGTGTGTCTTGGCAGATACAGAGCGTTGTGAAGGTCTCACTCTGGGAGCATGTCAACAGACTCCCCTATTTCTCCTCTAAACCATCTACCCCTCTGTGCTACACCTCTCTTCCCCCTCCTGTTCTCCCTACTAGAGGTCTTCACGGATCCACCTCTACCCAAATACCCGAGACCCGATCCGGGACCCGGTCCAGTCATGGGTCTCGGGTATGTGTAATTTTAACTGACTTGTCCAGAAGGGCCCGTACAGATGCAAACCCAATTGCTGCAGTAGAAAGAGAGAGAGAAATGGTATAATTTATGCTACTGCTCTTGCTTTTCACAATAGTGGAGCGTGACGMGTGTAGCTTATTGTTGTTGGCCAATTACAAGTCATCAAAGCTGCAATAGGCTACAGTCATAGAGCCTCCATGTGGCAAAAGTTAGGAGTTATCTAATCAACGGAACATGGGATTAAAATGACAACCAAAAGCTAACAGGTAGGCTGCTATTTAATATTCTGAATGGAGTTGTTATTTGTAACTGTAGGATGAGAAAGCGCATGCACTGCAGCCTCAGTTAGCCTAGCTAGCTAACATTAGCTAGCTTAACTAGCTTCTCCCAGGTTGATGCAGTCAAGATAGGCAGTATGTGATCATATTTGATGATAAATAACCTAGCTATGGCAGGTATTAGTCTACTACATATAACGCCAGTTGGCTTGGTTGGTCTGTTGCTGTCTCAGGTCTCTCCCTCCCTGCTAGAGCGGCACCTCTATCTCCCTCCCTGCTAGAGCAGCGCCTCTATCTCCCTCCCTGTTAGAGCGGCGCCTCTATCTCCCTCCCTGCTAGAGCAGCGCCTCTATCTCCCTCCCTGCTAGAGCAGCGCCTCTATCTCCCTCCCTGCTAGAGCGGCGCCTCTATCTCCCTCCCTGCTAGAGCGGCGCCTCTATCTCCCTCCCTGCTAGAGCGGCACCTCTATCTCCCTCCCTGCTAGAGCGGCACCTCTATCTCCCTCCCTGCTAGAGCAGCGCCTCTATCTCCCTCCCTGCTAGAGCAGCACCTCTACTTTTTGGATCCGTGAAGACCTCTACTCCCTGTACCTCCAGAGTCAGCACTGATAGAGCCCAAGGTGCCAACCTACCCTACCTCACATCTCTACTGTATATACCACGTACAGTACGTCACCCACCCCTAAACCTCAAGTAATTTATGGTACACAAACCCTCCCATGCACCATGTCCCCTCCTCCTAACATAGCCTGTCTAATCTGATCCAGAAGGAGATAGCCTGCAGTGCCATCAATGGAGAGAGAGAGCTCAAAAAGACAGCATCAGCACACAACATCACGTACTACACATATCAGCATATCAACATCTGTAATAGTGGGAGACGTGGAGACATGCATTGCATCTTGAGGGTGAGGTTATATGGCTGTGCTGATGTGCCAGTGAGAATACTGCTCTCGTGGATCAGGTTCATATTCATTAGTGCACACCGTACAAAACAGCGTCTCTTCTTGGACAAGGCCAGGTAGTCCCTCCCTGTTTCAGTAAGTTTCCTTCCATTTGGTGCCTAGTACATACAACCCTCTGCAGCCTCACACGTGTCAGGTTTCCATTCCAAATTTGTCTTAATGACTAAATTGGGGCAATTAATTAGCTTGATTGGTGGTGTTAACCTCAGCCCCTTCCACATGGTTCCTCTCAATACAAACCAGTCGATACATATGGCAGTCAGAAACTAATCTAATACGGCACCCTTTGATACAGTGCTTACCAAGATGTATTCATAATCACATGGATTGACTGAGAAAAGAGTATTGGTTTTCTCAGTCAGCGAGAGAAAGAGAGAGAGAGTGACTAAACAAGGAAGCCATGATGAAATGTAGAGTATCTGTGGAGATAGAGTGTAACGGTTCGCTTCCTCGTTTCACCTCGGTTCCTCCCCATTTCTCCAGTCCATAGACCAGAAGCATGCAGTTTTTCAGTTTGTCAGTGAGCTCAGATGGAGAGGAAACTTTTCTAATGTCCCAACAGCCCTTCAAAGTCCCAGTCAGCCAGCCTGCCTCAACCTAAGCCCCTCTGTGTGTCTCTGTAGTGGGATGCGGAGGGAGGGAGTGTGGAGCTGGAATCATCCTCATATTATCCTGATAGTACAGGTCTGATGGATGCAGTCCTGTCAATGGAGCCAACTGTTCCTGCAGACGTGGGCCAAGCCTGACTTTAATGGATGCCTCACACATTCCCAATGAATTCTTAAGAATGTTTCCTTTCCCCATCCCCTGCTACTGCTGTCTCACCAAATGCAATGCAGGCGGCTGTCTGGAGGAAGAAAGGAGGGAGGGAGTGGAAGAGGGAGCGAGAGACAAAGTGGAAGAGAAATTAGGTTTGCTAGCCCACAGAGCAGGTAATGTGGCCAGGAGAGCAGAGAAACTGAACAATTATACAGTGCTTCAGCAGGGAGCTGACACCAACAGAGAACAAGAACAATTTAGAAACAATTCATTTAGAAAAGGCAAAAGTTCTAAACAAAAACATATTGATTAAACATTACTTGTTTTTTCATCTCTGCGCCAACACATAGTTCCTAAACACTATTACAACAAGCTAAGATCCAAAAGCTTCGAATGTTTCACTCAATTAGCATTTTCTGTGAATACAATGGATGGAATAAACATAAGGGAGAATAAAGCCATTTAAAATTCCAGTGTTCTTTAAAGGGAGTGTTCTAAAGGGAAAACAACAGAACTCAACACAGTGGGGGTCCCATGACAGCTTTAAGAGCTCATAACAGACCTCTTATTTATTTAGAACAGGGCTGTTGCATGCTTTGTTTAATTAATGAAGATCCTGCTCACAGAGTAGACTGTATGGATGCCACTCTATTCTCTAGATACTGTAGAATACTACGTTTGACCAGAGCCCTTCACCCAATCCCTTATGTAGGGTAATGCACTACTTCTGATCAGGACGCAGCTTCAACACACATACAGTATCATTATAGACTAATCAAAGCTATGGACACACAGGCATGGAGCCATTATGACTCAACCATGGGGACCTCATCATCCAACTGTGGATCATCATCATGCTGTTTACAGCATGAGGTGTGAAGTAGTCATTGCTCCCCAGCCCCCCGCTATGCCAGACTACGCATTGAAGAGGTAGTTTAGCTGACTCATCAACCAATGTTAACTGTAAAGATGAACTAAACAAACACACCTGGCGTTAATTCAAAAGGACTTGTGACGATTGTGAAGTTAACTAGCGGGAATCAGGTTTGAATGAAATGGATGGGAGGATGGATGGAGCATTGGCATTGCACAGAGAAGGACACATGATGCCAGTCTTCTTCTGAAGAAACTGTCTCTGAATTAACGCCAACCCTTCAGAAGTTTTGAACACATTGTCTCAAAACTGTGACGAAGTGGACCATCTTTCGTCCATCCATCTCCTCCACAGCGATTTGGGCAGGATGGCCAGAAACTTCTGGAATATCCAACATGGTGCCATACTATTTTGTATAAACTTTTAACGTCCTTTAGGTTTGGTGAAGTTTCCGTCTTGGACTCACTGAAAAACATTGACATCCAGTTTTCGTCACGTATGGTTGGTGCAAGATAGTTCGCTGCTGCACAAGAGTTCAGCCATTCTCCATCTGAGAAGAGATGTTACCGTGGAGACCATCTTGACCCCCGACCCCTTCCCCCGTCCAGACCCCGTGCATGAGCAGATGGGCCCGGAGTGGCGAATAAGAGACAGCCGAGCGGTCCCAGAATCCGGGCCTACTGACCTCTCGCTTTCCTTTGCCGCCAAAGGAAAGCAAACACATAATTTATCTGCCCGCCAATGCAAAGACTATCTCCCATAGGAACTGGAGCTGGCAGTCTGATGCATCCATGTGACAGACTGACCTGGCATTAGCTAGGCCAAAACACTGCAGAGATACAGCTCGGGCCAAACCAGGTCCAGGCCAGCTACATTTACACTTCCTAGTGGATACGAGCTAGCCTGGTCCCAGATCTGTTTGTCCTGTCTTGACAATTCCTATGGTCATTGCACAACAATGACTATAGGAGTTGGCAAGACAGCACAAACAGTTCTGGGACCAGGCTAGATAGGGCATCATTATTTAAAACAGCTTCAGCAATAGCAGTGCTGGTCAATCATAGAGCGAGAGCGGCCAATTAAAGACTGTGTAATATATAACACATGACAATGCTTTGATTGCAGTCGGATGATGTGATGAGCATTTACGATGTTCCTGCTGTGCTGATCAGGAATATGGGATAGCGTAATCAAGCCCTGTGTTTGCAACGGATAAAGTGCCCACACTAATGCCACTGAGTGCTGTTTTGTCCTTGATGTCTGGTATTAAGACTGAAGGGAGAGAGAGAGGGGTGAAGGGGGGCCAGGATGATGTTTTCGTTGCTGTAAAGATGCTAACTAAGGGGTGTTTGAGACACGGCTATGGTCGGGAAGCTCATGTTGCCTAAATWGGTTGGGACTGATGAGAAAGCCATGTTGAGGTACTGAGACTACTGTGCTGGAGTCTGGATAAAACAATCACAGTCTGCATCCTGAAAATGCCCAGTATTCGGAAGTTTGGAAGACTGAGGTGCCCAAAGTAAACTGCCTGTTACTCAGAAGCCCAGAAGCTAGGATATGCATATAATTAGAAAACACTCTAAAGTTTCTAAAACTGTTAAAACAATGTCTGTGAGTATAACATAACTGATATGGCGGAAAAAAACCCGAGGAGAATCCATCCGTAATTCTTTTTTTGAGGTCACCACTCATTGAAATGGCAATGGGAAAATCAAAGGAATACCTCCCAGATTGCAGTTCCTAGGGCTTCTACTAGATGTAAACAGTCTTTAGAAAGAGTTTCAGGCTTGTTTTTTGAAAAAATAGCTAGAATTTGTCGTTTTTCTAGGTGGCTCCCATTTTGGCTGTAGTATTGTGGCGCGCGTGGATGAGGGCGCGCACTTCGTTATTTATCTCCGGTAATGAACATACTATTCTCTGTCTTAAATTTTATCGTTTATTTACATATTAGGGTACCTGAGAATTGATTAGAAACGTTGTTTGACTTGTTTGGACGAAGTTTATTGGTAACCTTTGGGATTCCTTTGTATGCATTTTGAACGAGGGAAACTGGTGGATTACTGAATCAAGAGCTCCAACTAAACTGACTTTTTGGGGATATGAAGAAGGACTTTTTCGAACAAAACTACCATTTGTTATGTAGCTGGGACCCTTGGGATTACAAACAGAGGAAGATTTTCAAAGGTAAGTGATTTATGTTATCGCTATTTCTGACTTTCGTGACGCCTCTGCTTGTTTTGAAAATGTTTGTAATGCTTTTGTACGCGGGGCGCTGTCCTCAGATAATCGCATGGTATGCTTTCGCCGTAAAGCCTTTTTGAAATCTGACAAAGCGGCTGGATTAACAAGAAATTACGCTTTTAAACGATGTAAGACACTTGTATTTTCATGAATGTTTAATATTTTTAATTTTGTATTTTTAATTTCGCGCTCTGCAATTTCACCGTATGTTGTCGAGGTGGGGCGCTAGCGGCACGCCTAGCCCAAAGAGGTTTTAAAACCAGTGAGGAACAGCAGAGGAACACAGTCCTGCACATTCAGCTCTTTTAACTCTATTCCGGCACTTTTTTCACATCCCCAACCACTGTGGTCTGATGCAATGTTGTCTTAATAAATCACAGGAGAGACTTTATGACCGTATCTTAACCTATCTCTGCTTTTACATCTGACRCATTCAGGTGTTCTGCTCATCTTTTTCATTCCATCACTTTTTCATTAAAGACCATTGAGGCGAATGCTAGCATATTCCACACTGGTAGACAGACAGTGCTATCCCCAACCCTGACTCCTTCAGAAGCCCAGAGAAGCCAGTCAGCTAATGGCTCTCCTCCATGCTGTCCTCTGGTACTCGCTGGAGAGGTGTTTTGGGTAGAGGAGTTCTGACTGCTTCTGATCAGTCTCTGTCAAAACAACTAAGGCCACACAAGATGACGCCCAGTTAGAGCTCTGCCAGCCACCTGCAGCTAAACAAAACAGATTGTGGATGGAGGAGAAATKAGATGCTGGGGGAAGGAGAGTAGTGGTGGTGGTGGGGCTTGGATACATTAAAGGAAAGGGACAAAAGAGGAAAAAAATAAGGGGCCATTTTGACACCATTAAACCTCGACGTAGCAGACTGGGGATTCCATATCAGATCCTTACTCTCTCTTGTTTTGTATTTTCCTGAGAGGATTGGACATTACTTCAGCTGGACAACCAATTTGAGCGACTACAGTGCAGGGCTGCTGCCTACACGCTCCTACTACTGGCCTGGTACTTTAGCTCTAGTGGCTCTAGTGACAGCAGCCAGTGATCAACGACCCAGCTAATAGTGGTGTCAAGCAAAGAGGCATCCTTCACTGGGAGGGCTCTCAAATCAATCTGAACAGAGAGCGGGTCGTCGGTGCAGCCCCCCCACTCAGACACATAGCGCGTGCATGCGCGCGTGTGTGTGTGTGTGCATGATGTGTGACCAGCTGCCAGACAAACCCTGCTGGACCCAGGCAGTGACTGTTGCTGACTAGAGGTGATTCCAGCCAGACAAACAGACATAAAAGCCTGTTAATTACAGCTGAGTGGACAGAGGCCATGCTGCCACACAGTCGGCCTGCCAGGGGAGAGACGTGCTACCTGGGACACACACACACTGGATCAGAGGGTAGGGGGGCAGAGAGGGGTGCAGGGATACCCCTCTGGGAGGAATGCCCAGGGGTGGGGAGAGTGGGGTTATGGAGGGTTTGGGTTGGCATGGGGCAACACTTATGCTGATGCTGACAGATGTTGTATTTTTGTGACATACACAAATATGTAAGCGTGCACATACAGACACACACACCCACCCATACGGGGACATGCGCACACACACAAACACACACACACTTTAGACCATATATTCTCTGCTAAATAACAGATTATCCTTGCAAATCAGTGCAAACAGAACCAGCTCCATCTCTGGACTGCGGTATTTAGTCCTTCTCTCTCTGTCTTTTCTGCATTTCCCCTCCTCTGTTATTCTGCAGGATGATAGTTATTTACAAAAGGGAATTGGTTACAACCCCACCAGTCTAAATTTGTCAAACAAAAGTGAAAAGCAATTCAAATCACTGAGGAGAAGTTGACTGCAAAGATTATGTGTGGCACGGCTAAATGCTGATTGTTTAACAAATGCATCACTCTGAGACAACACATAGAAACAAGGTTTTTCCTTAGTGTGTGTGTGTGTGTGTGTGTGCGCGTACATGTGCACCATCTACAGAGGAAGTGTGCTTTAACCTCAGCCGTCTTCTAAGCTGCCGTAGCTCATTCTGCTCAGCTCAGCCGATTCCAGTATCCCCTCACTACAGGAGAGGCTTTGTTGATATCAGACAGGAAGCTTCTGCTACAGAGCGTGCAAATTCTCCAATCACTGCAAGGTTGACTCCCAACACAAACACTAATTAAATCCACCTAGATACAGTTCAGAAAGGTGACTCAGGACACTAACTAACAGAGTAGCACAATAAATAGGATCAGCCTGATCTCAGTGTGAATCTTGATCGTGAGAATATCAGTCTGTAGAAATGAGAAAATAATGGCATATATTGCATTAGAACTAAAAAAATCAAGAAACATGAGCTTCTGAGCTTTTGCCTTCAGGAAGGCAGACGGAGAAAGAGGATTAAAAAATGGGTTTCGTTCTGGAAAATATGAAAACTTAATTACATTTTCTATGCAGAACAAAACACCTCTACTGCTTTTTTGAAGCCACCACATTTAAGAGAAATGATTCACTAAGGCAAGCCGCATAAAGCTTTCTGTATCTTTTTAACATGTTAATGAGCATCTCTTTGAATTACACAAGGGGGAGAAACTAATAACTAATATCAATAGCAGCACAAGCCGATAGCGAGCAGGCAGATTGCATTCACAAAGCCGCCAAATAGAAATTGAGAGGCGCCACAACTGGGGTCCGAGAGGGATTTGAATTAAATTAATTACATTACTTTCCATTCTTCCATAAATCCAACGCGATTCGTCTTGGTCTCCCCCCAGACTCAGACAAGGCAGATAGATATATGATTAGAGTTGGGCTTCTTCTAATAGGTTTCCGACAGACTCTGGGCTTCAGAAATACCTGCACTCAGAAGGAATGTGACAGGCGGAGTACCCTAGGAATTAATATCTGTAATGGGGGCTTGAAGAGCTTACAGTATGTTACTCCTTCTACGTCTCTCTGCTATGGCAACCGTTTTCCTTCTCTAAGATCTTCCAAAAAATCATATAGACGACCTGGTTTTTCCCCATATATCAAAACACAACCCCAATCAACCCACTCACAAAACATACAGCTTCTCTGGGAACTAAGTGTTCTGAAGACATGAAGGAATGCCTCACCCATCTGTACCCTTGACAAGTGTTCTCTGTTTAAAGGCTTATGGGTGTCTGTTGGATGGCAGGACATACCAGGGCTGGGAGCCCAGAACTCTGTCATGGTGCCATCCACTACCACGTCATACTCTTCAGTCAATAAGAAGCAGATGAGAGGGGGAGAAAGAGTTGAGTGGCTCCATTCAGTGTTCAAACCCTGAAGTCTCTCTCGCTCTCTCTCTCTCGCTCCTTTCCTGTGTAGCGACTCTTGTCTCTATTTAGCAGTAACAGGTTCTGCTGTGCTTGAGGAAGCATCGGAGACAATGAGAGCTTTGGTCCTGTAGCAGTCACGGTGCTGAAAACACTGCAGCCTCCTACACTCCAGATCCCCTTGGGAGGTTGCTTTCTCTCTCTATGTGAGGATTAACTGTTCTAGATAAGAAGCCACTAGCAAATTGGTGAAACAAACAGCTAGTATTCTTCCCCTATGGGTTTCAGTCAGAATCACTATCCAATTCCAACCTGAGCAGCACACAGACCATTTCATTCACCACCTGAGCCATATCACTAAACATGGATGCATCCAACCAAAATGGTCACCAAATAAGAGAGGGGAGAAAGATATTCAATCCCCAATCTTTGAAGAAGCCCATTTGTGCTCCACATTAAAAGAGAAAAACAGTTATTAGATGTCATGATTTATTTATGGTGTTTAATAGGCAAAATGCCCACATTGAATTATGCATTCGGGGTCTGTTACTCCAATGAATATTCACAAGCTGTGTCTGCTTAGAGTTATCTGGTAACCCCTCGCTGCCTTGTTGGCTGCTCGCCTTTGTCTGTATGTGGTTAGCCAATGGCACATCTGTGCCTGCAGCCTGACACTGTGGTTAGCCAATGGCACATTTGTGCCTGCAGCCTGACACTGTGGTTAGCCAATGGCACATCTGTGCCTGCAGCCTGACACTGTGGTTAGCCAATGGCACATATGTGCCTGCAGCCTGACACTGTGGTTAGCCAATGTGGTTAATGCCAGAGCATTGCTAACGCCAAATGAAAGCCAACAGCCTGCTACAGCTCGGGTACACCTCAACTCTGCTCTGCCAGGCCAGAAGCTTGAGAACAGCCTGAGATTCTCCTGACAGGCCCCACGTTCATTAAGGTGATGAAACGTCTCTGGGATTCTGGCAATAGGAGGGAGAGACTGGCAAAAAGCCAGAGCAGCAAATCAAATCAAATGTTATTGGTCACATACACATGGTTAGCAGATGTTGCGAGTGTAGTGAAATGCTTATGCTTCTACATCTGACAGTGCAGCAGTATCTAACAGGTAATATCTAACAATTCCACAACAAAACCTAATACACACAATCTAGTAAAGGAATGGGATAAGAAAATATAAGTATAAAATATATAGATGAGCAGTGACAGAGCAGCTAGGATGCAATATTGTGTTATTGACTTGTTTATTGTTTACTCCATGTGTAACTCTGTGTTGTCTGTTCACACTGCTATGCTTTATCTTGGCCAGGTCGCAGTTGTAAATGAGAACTTGTTCTCAACTAGCCTACCTGGTTAAATAAAGGTGAAAAAATAAAAAATAAAATAAAATAATAGATAGTAAAGAATAGATAGTGAAGGATACAGTACACAGTATATACATATGAGATGAGTAATGCGAGATATGTAAACATTCTTAAAGTGGCATTATGTGAAAGGCTATGTGCCCACAGCAAACCCCAGACAGTGGGATTCATACACATGCACACACACATGAGCATGCAGACACACACGTACACAAACATGCACAGTGATCACACACACAAACAAACACACTCACAGAATTAAAGTTACATGGAGGCTGCTGTGACCATTTGCACGGATTAATTGGATCAGGGCTGTCTAAGTCTCTAAATTAGTCTTTCTTTGTGTCTGTCGGCATAACGCCCTATCCCCCCACAACCAATAATAAGCACCATTTTGTATTGCATGTATGAATGGGGTATTGCTTTCAGCAGGAACACTGGTCGGCACCATTGACCATCTGAACCCTCTGCAGCCATTTGGATACCCTGCAGTTTCTCATGTTCCTAAGAAAAAGTTTGGGAGTGATTTTGTTAATTCAACAGACAGAGGCTGCTTCATTAAGTCAATATTAATTTACTACATGAGTGAAACCTAAAAAAAACACAATTTCATTGGCTTGGATGCTACTCAAGTGCAAAATTGAATTCTCTGCGTTCACGTCGCTCGCAACAAGTGTCGGTGCTAAGCTGTGTGCAGCCGAGCAGGGTGGCACATTATTGAAAGACGGAGCGAATCAACCCATGCAAAAGCAGATAATACTCTGAATTCTCCCCAATCTGTTTTTCAGCCCCTTGTGATGACAGCATTTCTGAGCAGCTTTTGGCACTCGTCGGCATCTTTGGAAAACAGCCACCGGGGAGCAGTGTGCAGCTAACTCTCTGTTATGCATTGGTGAAAAGAAGAAAAATGGAGCAGCAACCGAATTAGCGGTGCCACAGAACACCTTTATTGAGATTAGTTTAGTGGTGTCAGCAAGCTAGCCTTTGAACCTGGAGAGAGAGAGAGAGAGGGGGGAGAGAGATAGAGAGGGGGGAGAGAGATAGAGAGGGGGGAGAGGGATGGGGGGGAAGAAGGGGGGGTTAGAGAGAGAGAGATATATAATATAACCGTTGTTTTTTTTTTTTTTTTTTTCTTAGTTGTTTTTTTTTTCATAACAAAGCCCTCACCTAACAGAGAGTAGTAACTTGGAGAAGAGTCCCCTCTGCCAGCTGGTACAGGGACTCTGCTCACGAACACAAACAGACCTACAGAGCCCCAGGACAGCAACACAATTAGACCCAATCAAATCATGAGGAAACAAAACCAAAAAATATTTGACACATTGGAAAGAATCAACAAAAAACAGAGCATGGAATGTTATTTGGCCCTAAACAGCAAATACAAAGTAGCAGAATACCTGACCACCGCGACTGATCCAAAATGAAGGAAAGCTTTGACTATGTACAGACTCAGTGAGCATGGCCTTGCTATCGAGAGAGACCGCCATCGGCATAACTGGCTCTCAAGAGAAGAAAGGCTATGTGCACACTGCCCACAAAAGGTGGAATCCGAGCTACACTTCCTAACCTCCTGCCAACTGTATGACCATATCAGAGACACATATTTACCTCAGATTACACAGACCAATAAATTATTTGAAAACAAATCCAATCTTAATAAACACTCATATCTATTAGGTGAAATACCACAGTGTGGAACCACAGCAGCAAGATTTGTGACCTGTTGCCACAAGAAAAGGGCAACCAGTGGAGTTACAAACACCGCTGTAAATACAACCCATATATGTTGATTTATTTTCCCTTTCATACTTCAACTATTTGCACATTGTTACAACATTCCCAATAATATAACATTTAAAATGTCAATATTCTTTAAAAACTGTTGTGAATGTAATGTTTACTGTTAATTTTTTATTGTTTATTTCCCTTTTACTTCTTGTCTATTTCACTTGCTTTGTTTCCCATGACAATAAAGCCATTTGAACTGAAACTGGATTTAGAGAGAGAGAGAGAAAATGGAAGATACAATTTAGAAGACAGAGAGATGGAGAGCGAGAGAGAAAGACAGAGAAAGAGACAGAGAAAGAGAGAGAGACAGAGAGAAAATGGAAGATACAATTTAAAAGACAGGGAGATGGAGAGCGAGAGAGAAAGACAGAGAAAGAGAGAGAGACAGAGAGAGGAAAGAGAGAGAGACAGTGACAAGAGAGATAGATAGATCGGTGCCTGTCTCACTAACAGGATTTAAGCTGATCATCTTTTTTTTAGGTGCCACCCAGGAAACCCAGGAAACGGATGGCCCCCAACACGGGTCAGTGACAGGGCAGAACGATTTTCTATGCGCACATGTACACATATGACTGTTCAACCAGGTGAAGGGAAAAAAGAATAACGCAGCAGTCGAGGTGTTTTGATGTCCCCAATGTCACTACGTGACACGGCCCCTCTCCCTACAGTCTATCAACCAGCATATCCCTCCTGCTTCTGCCGCTTTCTCTTTCTGACACGCTTTGAAAATATAACACTGAAAATACATATGTAGCCTATGCTGTTCAACTGCATCATATCTTTGTCAGATGCAAAGGCATGTTAGAGTCTGACGCAACAACCTCCACCAGGACTCGGGCACGCACTTTTATCAGTTTGAGCAGGAGACAGGAGTTGTTGGTTTTCAGGCAGCAAAAAGTATACAAACACACAGCCAGCCAACACACAGCCATGTTTGACAGAGTGCCATCAAAGATAACGTCGCAGGTTCCATTTCGGCTAGCTAGTTGTCATTGCTTCAGGATTTACAGACAGGGCTCCCTGCTAGTCGACTTCACACAGCCTGTTCTCATAGACTAGACGTAACATAGCAAATGTAAATCCGGGACACCCAAATTAGTATGGTATGTTACATTTGGTATGGTTACATAGGACAGAAGGTCACTTAAAGATACAATATGTAACTTTTTGGGGGCGACTCGACCAAATTCATATAGAAATGTGCGTTATAGATATGTCATTCTCATTGAAAGCAAGTCTAAGAAGAGGTAGATCTGTTCTATGTGCGCWATTTCTATGCTTCCCATTTTTAACCCTTTAACCTAACTCCAATCCCCAACCCTAACTCCTAGCCTAGCTAACTTTAGCCACCTAGCTAATGTTAGCAGTAGCCACCTAGCTAATGTAAATCTCATAAAATTGGAATTCGTAACATATCATACATACTGCAAATTCGTAACATATTATACAAATTACAAGTTGTAACATATCATACGAATTGTAATGCATAGCATATCATACAAATGTATGATTGACATCCACAAATTAATACATACCATACAAAACGTACCATATCATACTAAATGGAGTGTCTCGGTTTTAGGAAAGACTAGAATCTCTACTCAGAATTTCTACTCTACTCAAGCTTGCTCAGATTCTCATCCTGTTGGTTTCGTCAAGGTCGATGTTCTTTTAATTGACTCGTCAACAATTAAGTGGCTTTATAAGAGAGCCGATAAGCTATTAAAACATCCCCTTAAATTGCTCTAAATGTGTCACATTTAAACACATTAACACATTTTCTGTCGCACCCCTGCCGTGGTGATGGCGGTGACTTTGCAGACCACAACATCACGCAAAGCAGAGATTATTCACACATGACTAACAGTTAGATCATAAAGGGACAGACAAGTATCATTCTTCAAATATCATTCAGTCAAGCATGAACTTTTCCTCTTAGCTAAGAGTGGCTAATTGTTGTATCAACAATGATTCTACATATGTTATAACATGGTTGGAAAGGGTTAAATCATGTAAAAGCATGGCTAAAACTTATCATAATAAAATTACATTTGAAATTAAAACCATGATGACAATTTAGTAATTCAAATGAGATAGCCTAGCTCTAAGACTCAACCAAAATAAAGGCAGCAAATAAAAGTGTGGGGGGGACCCTGAGTGTAGTGATAGGCCATTGTTCACATGGAAAACTAAATACTGACGCATTTTCAAGGCATGCATAGCCTAACATTTAATTACAGTGGTAGAAAATGCGTGTCCATATAGCTCGTTTTGTCTTGTGAAGATAGCCTATCCTAATCCTTATTGAGCTACTTACTGTAGACTATTCTACATGATAACGACGAACCAAGATACCGGTTTCTCCAGCTTCCTATTAAGCGACTCCAAAAAGACAAATCGTAATGTAACATACTAGAATAGGCTATTTAACAGTAATACACATTGTTCTCACCTTTTAGTGGGTGAGCTGCTCTGGTGTCTGTCAAGTCCTCAGGAATGTAGAGCGTCGAGGAACGTTGGTCTGATCCGTTGCAGGTGTTCGGTTATTTGCGAGCCACAGTCAGAGGTGAACCATCAAGCGGCACCAAAACGGTATAAAGTGCAGGAAAAAAACGAACGAATCGGGTTTAGGAGAGGTCCAAAAGACAAAAACGGGGTATCTCTCAGTGTATAGCCTAGTTGGTGTCCATCCTATCACGCAGAGAGAAGAGAAGCAGACAATAAGTGATCCGAGTGAGAACGATGCTCACTTCCCCAGAAGCCAAGCGCTACTGAACAAAAGAGCGCAGATACGCGCTGCAGAGTCCCGCTATTCAAATCAGCGACGAAAAAGGGGAGATGGGGGGGGGGGGGGGGGGGCGTGGGGGGTAGTACTTTGGATGGGAGCGGGACCGAGGGAGGGAGGGAGAGAGATATAATTTGGCACATCTGCCCTAATACTGTATAATCCCGTTTGGCTATTTTGAGTGCCACGATTAAATAGCCTGGGGGATAATGTTACCTTGTGATGCAAATTCACCTTGACTTTGCAGAGTAAGGAAGTTAGACGTATAATTCATTAATGCTGAAACCTGAGATTCATAATTAGCCCTACTCTTGTTTCTGAAGTAAAATATATTAATTATAGGCTTAAAATATGTTTGATATCACACTTTACTGATAGGCTTGTCGCTCTTCCAAACAACACCTATCTACTAAAACTATCAACTACTCAGACAGGCATATAATACACTTCACTGTCAATATGTTAAAACGTTAGTAAAGGTATGTGTCACCAACCAAAACATTCAACTAATTGCAATTAATGCTAAAGTCATGAGTTATTAGCTCTTATAAATGATATGAGCTCATATTATTGTCTAGCCTTCTTGAAGTCTACAAAAATCATTAAGAACTGCCTCCCAACCCACCGCTTTACCACGCTGAGAATAATGATCCCCCACGAGACGCCATGGTGCCGCGAGGGGGAGATTACTCGCCCTACTAATTCACAGCCCACCAGATACACTTTCAGTATTGCTTGTTCTTTTAAGGAGGGAAAAACTTTTTTTCTGCAGAGGGCTTTTTGAAACGTACGTTTGTTCTTGGAGTGTAGAAATTGGGATTTTAGAAAATCTCCTTGTGATACATTGAACTGTGAATCTATTCTAAACAATATGCTGGTGTTGAGTTTCAGACTTTCCAACCTGGCGAACTGTGGGCCTATTGAGACGGCTCTACACCGCCCAGTGCTATTTTCAGTGCATAGAATACCTGCGCTGTCCATGGTGCCGAAGTGTTACCAAGCGCCACACGTTGTTGTTCAGGGCTTTCCTTCCAGCACCAAGCGCGTTACTAGGTTTTCCCAACGCACTCAGCTTCAACAGCTGCTACATGGTCTGTCAAAAGTTAAAGCTGCAATATGTCATTTTTGGGCGACCCAGCCAAATTCACTTAGAAATGTGAGTTATAAATCTGTCATTCTAATTGAAAGCAAGTATAAGAAGTGATAGAGCTGTTCTATGGTATAAATGTTCTATGTCACTATTTCTATGCTTCCTTTTGTTGTTTTTGCTTCTTTTCATTTCGGTTTTGTACACCAGCTTCAAACAGCTGAAAAAAACAATATTTTTGGTTATGGAAACGATATTTCACAGTGGTTTAGATGGTTTATATACTTGCTTGTTTTGTCACCTAAACTGAAATTAGGCAAACTATTAAAATTTTAGCAACCAGGAAATGGCTTTTGAATTTCCAGTCTTTTTATATTTACTGCACTTATCTTTCCCTTAAAACATTGCTTTTTGTGTCCAATAGAGTATGACATTGTATTCAAAGCAAACAATTACTAACCAATTTCCAGTGGCATTTACAGGAAAACAAAGGGGCCTTCACCATTGACATTTCATTGCTGATCGGTCATTCTTGAATTGCGGGGACATTTACATCCCTTGCCTTTGCAACCATGAAACACACTTTAAATGACTAATATTTACAAGTCATACATGTTTTGGCTTATAGTGAACAGTTTATCAATGATAGAACATAATGCAAGTTCTTTACTGCAAAACGTTATGTTCATCCATTGTTTAAAACATGGTTGTCAAACATATGGCCTGCTAGCTGGATCCGGCCCTTGAGGGGAATCCAATTGGGCCCATGGGTGAACTCAATAGAACTCAATAGAACTCAATATACTTTATTAAAACGACTAACAACAAATTGAAAGTGTGTAGAAATGATAATGGACCTACATTCATGCAGTTGCTTGACTGTCCAGCTCATTAATCATTTGATTTGATTTGATTTTTTATTTTTTTGCAGAAGTAATGTTGCATAGCTATCAGTAATTTACCACAGTTACCGGAATCTTCAGTAACTTGGGGAATTAACATATAAACTTAGCAAAAAAAGAAAAGTCCTCTCACTGAAAACTGTGTTTATTTGTAGATATTTGTATGAACATAACAAGATTCAACAACTGAGACATAAACTGAACAAGTTCCACAGACATGTGACTAACAGAAATTGAATAATTTGTCCCTGAACAAAGGGGGGTCAAAATCAAAAGTAACAGTCAGTATCTGGTGTGGCCACCAGCTGCATTAAGTACTGCAGTGCATCTCCTCCTCATGGACTGCACCAGATTTGCCAGTTCTTGCTGTGAGATGTTACCTCACTCTTCCACCAAGGCACCTACAAGTTCCCGGACATTTCTGGGGGGAATGGCCCTAGCCCTCACCCTCCGATCCAACAGGTCCCAGACGTGCTCAATGGGATTGAGATCCGGGCTCTTCGCTGGCCATGGCAGAACACTGACATTCCTGTCTTGCAGGATATCACGCACAGAACAAGCAGTATGGCTGGTGGCATTGTGATGCTGGAGGGTCATGTCAGGATGAGCCTGCAGGAAGGGTACCACATGAGGGAGGAGGATGTCTTCACTGTAACACACAGCGTTGAGATTGCCTGCAATGACAACAAGCTCAGTCCGATGATGCTGTGACACACCGCACCAGACCCTGACGGACCCTCCACCTCCAAATCAATCCCGCTACAGAGTACAGGCCTCGGTGTAACGCTCAGACGATAAACGCAAATCCGACCATCACCCCTTGTGAGACAAAACAGCAACTCATCAGTGAAGAGCACTGTCTTAGGTGTCTCACAGTACGGACATTGCAATGTATTGCCCTGGCCACATCTGAAGTCCTCATGCCTCCTTGCAGCATGCCTAAGGCTCGTTCACGCAGATGAGCAGGGACCCTGGGCATTTTTCTTTTGGTGTTTTTCAGAGTCAGTAGAAAGGCCTCTTTGTCCTAAGTTTTCATAACTGGGACCTTAATTGCCAACCGTCTGTAAGCTGTTAGTGCCTTAACAACCATTCCACAGGTGCATGTTCATTAATTGTTTATGGTTCATTGAAAAAGCATGGGAAACAGTGTTTAAACCCTTTACAATGAAGATCTGTCAGGGTCCTGGGTCCTGAAAAAGGGCCGTTTCTTTTTTTGCTGAGTTTAGTTGAATAACTGTAAAAAAATATATAAAAAAATGTATTCATTTTCTATATCTGTGTCTATATTGCCCATTAGTTTATAGTAGATAGGCCTATGGTTGAAGAGAAAATAGCCTAATTAATGAAAAAAGCATCTAATCAACAATGGCATCATTTTCAATTAATTTTGCAATCTGTCCAACTATTTACTTTTTTCACAACTGCCACCAGCTTGATGCTAAAACAGTGACAACAAATAAGCCATATTGACATACTCAAATAAAGAAAAGTTTGTTAGAGTTACCAGTCTCAGAAATTGCAGCCCAAAGAAATGCTTCATAGAGTTCAAGTAACAGACACATCTCAACTTCAACTGTTCAGAGGAGGCAGTGGGATCAGGCCTTCATTGTCGAATTGCTGCAAAGAAACCATTACTAAAGAACACCAATAAGAAGAAAAGACTTGCTTGGGCCAAGAAACATGAGCAATGGACATTAGACCGGTGGAAATCTTTCCTTTGGTCTGATGAGTCCAAATGTGAGATTTTTAGTTCCAACCTCCGTGTTTTGTGAGTCGCAGAGTAGGTGAACGGAAGATCTCCGCATGTGTGGTTCTCACCGTGAAGCATGGAGGAGGAGGTGTGCCGGTGTGGGGATGCTTTGCTGGTGACACAGTCTGTGATTTATTTAGAATTGAAGGCACACTTAACCAGCATGGCTACCACAGCATTCTGCAGTGATATGCCATCCTATCTAGTTTGTGCTGAGTGGGACTATCATTTGTTTTTCAACAGAACAATGACCCAACACACCTCCAGGCTGTGAAAGGGCTATATGACCAAGAAGGAGAGTGATGGARTGCTGCATCAGAAGACCTGGCCTCCACAATCACCCGACCTCAACCCAATTAAGATGGTTTGGGATGAGTTGGACTGCAGAGGGAAGGAAAAGCAGACAACAAGTGCTCAGCGTATGTGGGAACTCCTTCAACACTGTTAGAAAAGCATTCCAGGTGAAGCTGGTTGAGAGAATGCCAAGAGTGTGCAAAGCTGTCATAAAGGCAAAAGGGTGGCAACTTTGAAGAATCTAAAATGTTGCATATATTTTGATTTCTTTAACACTTACTACATGATTCTATATGTGTTATTTCATAGTTTTGATGTCCCCACTATTATTCTACAATGTAGAAAATAGTAAAAATAAAGAAAAACCCTTGAATGAGTAGGTGTGTCCAAACTTTTGGCTGGTACTGTATATACAGTGCATTCGGAAAGTATTCAGACCCCTTGACTTTTTCCACATTTTGTTACGTTACAGCTTTATCCTAAAATTAATTAAATTGTTTTTTTACCTCATCGATTTACACAGAAGACACCATATGAAAAAGCGAAAACAGGTTTTTAGATTWTTWTTTTTTTAAACAGATACCTTTCATAAGTTTTTTAAATTGTATTTTACCTTTATTTATACAGGTTTTTCTCATTGAGATAACATCTCTTTTCCAAGAGAGACCTGGTCCAATAGCAGCAGGGGGAACAACGTTTCAGATAAAACAACTTACATACACTAACACATTAAACAAAAGCATTTTACGTAAAAAAAAGTCTGAGCAATTGGGGGAGAAGGGCCTTGGTCAGGGAGGTGACCAAGAACCCGATGGTCACTCTGACAGAGCTCCAGAGTTCCTCTGTGGAGATGAGAGAACCTTCCAGAAGAACAATCATCTCTGCAGCACTCCACCAATCAGACCTTTACGGTAGAGTGGCCAAACGGAAGCCACTCCTCAGTAAAAGGCCCATGACAGTCCGCATGGAGTTTGTCAAAAGGCACCTAAAGGTCTCTAAGACCATAAGAAACTAGATTCTCTGGTCTGATGAAAACAATATTGAACTCTTTGGCCTGAATGCAAAGCGTCTCGTCTGGAAGAAACCTTCCACCAGCCCTATGGTGAAGCATGGTGCTGGCAGCATCATGCTGTGGGGATGTTTTTCATTGGCAGGGACTGAGAGACTAGTCAGGATCGAGGCAAAGATGAACAGAGCAAAGTACAGAGAGATCCTTGATGAAAACCTGCTCCAGAGCGCTCAGAACCTCAGACTGGGGGCGAAGGTTCACCTTTCAACAGGACAACGACCCTATGCACACAGTCAGGAGTGGGTTCGGGACAAGTCTCTGAATGTCCTTGAGTCTCATCCAACCTGACAGGGCTTGAGAGAATCTGCAGAGAAGAATGGGAGAAACTCCCCAAAAACAGGTGTGCCAAGCTTGTAGCTTCATACCCAAGACGACTCAATTATGTAATCGCTGCCAAAGGTGCTTAATCAAAGTTCTTAGTATAGGGTCTGAATAGTTATGTAAATGTTATATTGAAGTTTGTTTTTCATAATGAGGTAAACATTTTCAAATTTGAGATTTTTGGTTCCTACCTCCGTGTCTTTTTGAGATGCAGAGTAGGTGAACGGATGATCTCTGCATGTGTGGTTCTCACCGTGAAGCATGGAGGAGGAGGTGTGATGGTGTGGGGATGCTTTGCTGGTGACACAGTCTGTGATTTATTTAGAATTGAAGGCACACTTAACCAGCATGGCTACCACAGCATTCTGCAGCGATACTCCATTCCATCTGGTTTGATGTCTTCACTATTATTCTACAATGTGGAAAATAGTAAAAATAAAGAAAAACCCTTGTATGAGTAGGTGTGTCCAAACTTTTGACTGGTACTGTGTATGGCAGCGATATGAGTCAGAAACATTAATACGAGTAAACATTTTTACTACAAAGTGTAAAAAGGATCATTTTGGTTATGAAGTCAGTCTGGTTGAAAACAGTTTTGTATGTGAGTTCGTCACCATTTACTGGAGGGTTGGTTATGGATTACTTACTTTCCACTTTCCAATGATGCCCAATTGCACAGAGACAACAAGTTTTGGTCCGCCCAGCTGCCACGTGGACATTTGTTGTCAAGTCTGCATATGGGTGCAATGCACGTACATTTCGCGGGGGGGAATTACCATAGGGGGAGCAGCATGACCATTGAGCGGGTGTGGGGACCAAGTGATATAAATACAAAAATTATAATAAATCAAATCTATAATATACATACAGTACCAGTCAAATGTTTGGACACACCTACTCATTCCAGGGTTTGATTTGTTTAACACTTTTTTGGTTACTACATGATTCCATATGTGTTATTTCATAGTTTTGATGTCTTCACTATTATTCTGCAATGTAGAAAATAGTAAAAATAAAGAAAAACTCTTGAATGAGTAGGTGTGTCCAACCTTTTAACTGGTGCTGTATAAACAACTGCAACAGTGATGAATGTAGTTGGGGTGGGTGCATAGTAAAATGTCCATAGGGGGAGCAACATGTAAGGTAAGTGTCCGTTGAGGGGGTGTGGGGGGAAAATGTCCATAGGGGGAGCAACATGTAAGGTAAGTGTCCGTTGAGGGGTTGTGGGGGGAAAATGTCCATAGGGGGAGTAACAGGGGGAGGGGGGAGTAGGTAGCTCACTAGTGGTGGCTATTCAGCAGCCTGAGGGTCTGGAGGTAGAAACTATTGGCCAGTCTTCCAGTTTTTGCCATGATTTCCTGTGCTGCCCGCGTCTGAGTGATTTAAGAGCGGAGAACAGGGCATGGCTCAGGTGGCTATCGTTGTCTCGTCATTGTTGGCCGTTGCATAGGGAGGAGTTCAGACCCAGGGCCGTCCGTGATGATCTTCTTGGCCTTCCTGCGACACCTGGTGTTCTTCAGCATCCYGAGGTTGAAGAGACACTGTCGTGCCTTCTTCACCACGGTGTCCATGTGGTTAGACCATTTCAGCTTCTCTGAGATGTGTACGCCGAGGAATTTGAAGTTATTGAAAGTGTACATGATGGTACCTCATGAAGTTCACAATCAGCTCTTTTGTTTTGCTTACGTTGAGGGAGATGTTGTTTTTCCTGGCACCATGCAGTCAAGAGTATCTATCTTCTCACTGTAGGCTGTCTCGTCATTGTTGGTAATCAGCCCTACTATCGTTGTGTCGTCAGCGAACTTGATGATGGAGTTGGGACTGTGTGAGGCCACTCAGTGGTGGGTATACAGGGAAAACATGAGTGGACTGGGAATGCACCATTGATGGGCCCCCGTGTTGAGAATCAGTGACAAGGAGGTAATGTTGCCTACCTTCACCACCTGGGGGCTGCCGTTGCATAGGGAGGAGTTCAGACCCAGGGCCGTGAGCTTTCATTCAAGCTAGGCAATGTTTGTGCAATGTCCACATGTAGCTTACAGCTGTTGTAGGGATATTAGCAGTTCTGGGATTTGTCCTCCCCGGAAAGATCTAACAGGGGACATATGGAGAGACGAGACAAAACTAGCCAGTTACAGAATATTGTGTTCTAGGAGAGCTAAGCAGACTCAATTCGCAGTTGATATCGTTTACCAGGTAACATGTATTTACAGTGTACATGACGTGATGAAACTAAGTTGAAAGCTAATTTCATAGCAAGGTGTTGTAGAATGAGCATCTTAAGAAACACATTGTCAAATCAGTTATTGCAAGATACTGTAGCAGAGAAATATCAGCTAGATAGGATAGCCAGCTGAAGCTATCACAAAGCTATGCTAGCTAGCTGCTGTCAGCTCAGCTAMACACAAGGTCAGCCCAGGCTTAGCCTACACATAGAAGCACAGATCGAACAAAGAGTCAGATGTTTCACCAGGTGAATAAATCTGAAGCATCCGGTTGGAATTTTCACTCCACCAAATATGGTGAGGAGAGGAAGCCCAGTGACCGGCAGTGGGAGAGTATACAGTTGATGTCGGAAGTTTACATACACTTAGGTTGGAGTCATTAAAACTCGTTTTTCAACCACTCCACAAATTTCTTGCTAACAAACTAAAGATTTGGCAAGTCGGTGAGGACTTGTGCATGACACAAGTCATTTTTCCAACAATTGTTTACAGACAGATTATTTCACTTATAATTCACTGTATCACAATTCCAGTGGGTCAAAAGTTTACATACACTATGTTGACTGTSCCTTTAAACAGCTTGGACAATTCCAGAAAATTATGTCATGGCTTTAGAAGCTTCTGATAGGCTAACTGACATMATTTGAGTCAATTGGAGGTGTATCTGTGGATGTATTTCGAGGCCTACCTTCAAACTCAGTGCCTCTTTGCTTGACATCATGGGAAAATCAAAAGAAATCAGCCAAGACCTCCGAAATAAATTGTAGACCTCCACAAGTCTGGTTCATCCTTGGGAGCAATTTCCAAACGCCTGAAGGTACCACGTTCATCTGTACAAACAATAGTACGCAAGTATAAACACCATGGGACCACCTTGTGAAGATGCTGGAGGAAACAGGTACAAAAGTATCTATATCCACAGTAAAACGAGTCCTATATTAACATAACCTAAAAGGCCACTCATCAAGGAAGAAGCCACTGCTCCAAAACCACCATTAAAAAGCCGGACTACAGTTTGCAACTGCACATGGGGACAAAGATTGTACTTTTTTTACCTCTGGTCTGATGACACAAAAATAGAACTGTTTGGCCATAATGACCATCATTATGTTTGGAGGAAAAAGGGGAGACTTGCAAGCCGAAAAACACCATCCCAACCATGAAGCACGGGGGTGGCAGCATCATGTTGTGGTGGTGCTTTGCTGCAGGAGGGACTGGTGCACTTCACAAAATAGATGGCATCATGAGGATGGAAAATTATGTGGATATATTCAAGACATCAGTCAGGAAGTTAAAGCTTGGTCGCAAATGGGTCTTCCTAATGGACAATGACCCCAAGCATACTTCCAAAATTGTGTCAAAATGGCTTAAGGACAACAAAGTTAAGGTATTGGAGTGGCCATCACAAAGCCCTGACCTCAANAAGCATACTTCCAAAATTGTGTCAAAATGGCTTAAGGACAACAAAGTTAAGGTATTGGAGTGGCCATCACAAAGCCCTGACCTCAATCCTATAGAAAAATGTGTGGCAGGAACTGAAAAAGCGTGTGCGAGCAAGGAGGCCTACAAACCTGACTCAGTTGCACCAGCTCTGTCAGGAGGAATGGGCCATAATTCTCCCAACTTATTGTGGGAAGCTTGCCGAAGGCTACCCAAAACATTTGACCCAAGTTAAACAATTTAAAGGCAATGCTACCAAATACTAATTGAATGTATGTAAACYTCTGACCCACTGGGAATGCGATGAAAGATATTAAAATCTAACTATTATTCTGACATTTCACATTCTTAAAATAAAGTGGTAATCCTAACTGACCTAAAACAGGGATTAAATGTCAGGAATTGTGAAAAAATGAGTTTAAATGTATTTGGCTAAGGTGTATGTAAATCTCCAACTTCAAGTGTAGAGCGAGATGGAACTGGGCCGACATTCTGCTAATTTTCTAATAGAAGGAAAGGCCGATCTCAATACAGTTTTCTGTTCCCAAAACTAAAATCTGTTTTGAACAGAGTGCACTAAGTTTTGTAGAAGTGCCCCTTGCCAAAGTTTTAAAAAGTAGTGTTATTTACAAGGAGTGCAAGAGCGAATTGAGTTACTGCACATGTGCACTTCACACAGAAGGCGTTCCATAACGGAAATACCAAAATACATGCTAGAATGCACCAATAGGATGTAGCTATCTTGTGGTTATCTCTGAGCACCTCCTTCCTTGTTCTTCCCACTATGCTTCATTTGCTCCCAACGACACAGATGAACTATCTTGGGTTAGTTATAAATATCTTTGGTTAAACAACATTACGCCCCACATGAATGATCTTCAGTCATGAAGTTAATGAGCATTGATGAAAAAGAAGGCCAAATCAGGAAGTGTAGTCACCCTTTAAGCTCAAATCAAATTCTATTTGTCACATGCTTCGTAAACAATAGGTGYGGACTACCAGTGAAATGCTTACTTATGGGCCCCTCCGAACAATGCAGAGAGAAAGAAAATAGATAAATAATAGAAAAGTTAAACAATCTGGCTCCTGTGTGGCGCAGCGGTCTAAAGCACTGCATCTCAGTGCTAGAGTCCTCACTACAGACACCCAAGTTGCATATTGAAGACATTGGAAGAACTGTCCACATTTACTTTTTGTCAGCCAACAGATTAGTAGGCCTAACGAATAGCAAAAGCACTAGCCTATGTCATTCTACTATCCTCGATAGTACAAAATTTGACCTATTCTATTCTGTACAWTAAATAAATATTCCAAACATAGTTTGGGACAGTTGTGGGATGCAATAGATCCCAAATTAATATAACCACTAGCATCAAAAACCTTTTTTACGCAATTAGGCTGACGCAACAGATCAGAACGTTTAGCTTAAAGTGTTGTCAAACTATTAGGCTATTTCTTCACATTATAAGCGATGCAGTGCTCACATAGCAGTCGGATATAAGCGTGTGTCACGCTCATTGAAAGGAGTGGACCAAGATGCAGCGTGGTGTTTCCATCCTTTATTTAGGAAGAGAAAACTTCAAAGAACAAATACAACAAAACAAACAAACGAAACGTGAAGCTATAATACTGCTCACAGGCAACTATACATAGACCAGATCCCACGAAGCACAAAGGGGAAATGGCTGCCTAAATATGATCCCCAATCAGAGACAACGATAAACAGCTGCCTCTGATTGGGAACCATAACAGGCCAACATAGACATATAAACCCCTAGACGACCCACCGTAGTCACACCCCGACCTAACCAACATAGAGAATAAAAAGGCTCTCTATGGTCAGGGCATGACAGCGTGAATGTTCCATTAGCAGGAAAACACCATTATCAAAGGTGACCGCAAATGGGATTATGCATGTAATGCTTTTATCATAAATGTGCATTTCTATGGTGAAAATTATCTTCCCCAAACTTCAAACTCACCCGCTGCTTATGTATGCCAGTTAGGATCTACACCCCTTGTAAAGCGGATTAATGTGCTTAGTTTTAAGAAGTTATTTGGCCACTTTAGTTGTGATACAAACCTTCTCAAAATATACAGGCCTATAGGCTAGGCTACATGAGGTGTGCGACTATGATTCCAAAAACAACAAGTGATAATATATAATTCACACGTGATAGGCTAATATTGTCACCAATGCAATTGCATAGCCTATAGAAATGTTGCGCAACATGAGCTCATGGGCTCTCATGAAGTGTTTGATTAGATTTTTTTATAAAATGTCCATTGATGTCAGAGYGATTAGAGGGACAATAGAGTGCTGAGTACCAGGCAGTTAGCAAGTTTGGTAGGCTACTATTGACCATCAGCAGCATCAGAGCTTGGAGAAGCCTAATTACCATGACTAAACGGTCACATGGAATTTGACTGCCGTCATGACACGTAACCACGGGTGTGGCGGTAATACGCTACCAGGACTGAGTTGATGTGCAAGTGTACGAGGTAAYTGAGGTAGATATGTACACTGAACAAAAATATAAACACAACATGCAACAATCTCAAAGATTGTACTGAATTACAGTTTATATTAGGAAATCAGTCAATTGAAATAAATWAATTAGGCCCTAATCTATGTATTTCATATGACTGGGAATACAGATAGAATACATAGATATAATAGATAGAATGGGAATACAGATCTGTTAGTCACAAACACCTTAAGGTAGGGGCGTGGATCAGAAAACAAGTCAGTATCTGATGTGACCACCATTTGCCTCATGAGCACGACACATCTTCTTCGCATAGAGTTGATCAGGCTGTTGAWTGTGGCCTGTGGAATGTTGTCCCACTCCTCTTCAATGGCTGTGTGAAGTTGCTGGATATTGGCGGGACCTGRAACACGCTGTCGCACACATCAATCCAGAGCATCCCAAACATGCTCAATGGATGACATGTCTGGTGAGTATGCAGGCCATGGAAGAACTGGGATATTTTCAGCTTCCAGGAATTGTGTACAGATCCCTGCGACATAGGGCATTATCATGCTGAAACATGAAGTGATGGCGGCGGATGAATGKCACAAAAAAGGGCCTCGGGGTCTCGTCATGGTATTGCTGTTCATTCAAATTGCCATTGATAAAATGCAATTGTGTTCATTCTCCGTAGCTTATGCCTGCCCATACCAAAACCCCACAACCGCCATGGGGCACTATGTTCACAACGTTGACATCAGCAAACACTTCTCTAGCGTGCCAGTGGCCATCAAAGGTGAGCATATGCCCATTGACATTGAACTGCAGTCAGGTCAAGTCCCTGGTGAGGACGATTAGCACACATATGAGCTTCCCTGAGACTGTTTCTGACAGTTTGTGCAGACATTCTTCGGTTGTGAAAACCCACAGTTTCATCATCTGTCTGTGTAGCTGGTCTCAGACGATCCCGCTGGTGAAGAAGCTGGATGTGGAGGTCCCGGCCTGGTATGGTTACACATGGTCTGCAGTTGTGAGTCCAGTTGGACGTACTGCCAAATTCTCAAAACAACATTGGAGGAGGCTTATGGTAGAGAAATTAACATGAAATTATCTGGCAACAGCTTTGGTGGACATTCCTGCAGTCAGCATGCCAATTGCACGCCCCCTCAAAACTTGAGACAACTTTGCCATTGTGTTGTGTGACAAAACTGCACATTTTAGAGTGGCCTTTTATTGTCCCCAGCACAAGGTGCACCTGTGTAATGATCATGCTGTTTAATCAGCTTCTTAATATGCCACACCTGTCAGGTGGATGGAATATCTTGGGAGAGGAGAAATGCTCACTAACAAGGATGTTAACAAATTTCTGCACAACATTTTAGAGAAATAAGCTTTTGCGCGTATGGAACATTTCTGGAACTTTTATTTCAGCTCATGAAACACGGACCCACACTTTACATGTTGCGTTTATATTTTTTGTTCAGTGTACATAACTAGGTATAAAGTGACAGAAGCTATCATATTAGTTGATTTAGAATGGGAAGATGTACCTAAATACATTTAAATAAATCCAAATATTGAAAAACCAAGTTCATTTTTTCACAATTCATAAGCGACCTTGCTCCAAATACATTTGCAGATGCTTAATCATTATCTATCACAGTATATTGTTGAGAACATCATTTCTATGCCACTATCGGTGTGACACTCAAGGTTCCATCATCAAAGCAAATGCATATAATGGTCCAAATTTACAATTTTACTCCCGGATAAAGATTCCCTTTTGTCTGAAAGGTTCCCTGTCTACATGTTGTAGTAGGCTCCCTTTTCAGTGGCTTTGAACCCAAAAGCACTCGAGGACCCTCAGACCCAGCTTATCAGATCACGTCACAGAGAGATACTCCAAATACAAGGTTGCCTGGCTGATGCCTGATGCTGCACACACTAGCCAGACACTGGTCTCCTGTCCAGCTTTCACCCAGCTGTCACTGGCACCTAGGCAGGCTGGCAGGCAGGCAGGCAGGCAGGCAGGCAGGCAGGCTGGCAGGCAGGAGGCTGGCAGGGAGACTAGGAGGCAATCAGAACAAGTCAACACATTGAGGCTGTTTATATTGATCCGTGTCTTATTTAGCTGAGGGTAAATGTATTTATCTAGCCACCACCATATTCACCTTACGATGCAACTGCAATGATGTTCTTCTTCTTTGTTTTTATGTTTTATTATCTTGTTGTCATACTGTCTGCAACTGTGTTGGATCTTGCCTAGCCATCTGTCTCAAGAGGACCACCATGAAAATAAGTCTCAGACTTTATAGTGTTATCCTCCATGATTTTACTCATGTGCATGTATGGTTTTTTCAAGTTTTATGTGTGCTTGTTTTTTTAAATGGTTGAATTAATAAACTAAACTAAACCAAAGAGTAAATATGTTTGTGTGATCTGGGCTGGCTAAGCACAGCAGCCTAGCAGAGGCTCTTCTCTCTCATTGATTTTCATTACTGTTGCGTTAATACCTTAATTAGCCAACAACACACAGCAATTAGTCCCAACGGACGGAGCTTAGAAAGAAACAGTCCAGCCACGCCTGACGCCCCACATGAATGATTACAGTACTGGAGGAATGTCTGTCCCCTAAGAGRATTTTAAATAAAGTTGAGTCCGTGGGGTATTAGAGATAGCATATTAAGGAGCGTTAAGCTGTGCATTATTGTTCACAACAGATACCGTTCTGCAGGCACAGAACTAAATAAGTCGGCTCCCATGAGAATAGAGCATTTCATATGGCGAAGCTTCTTCAACGCATCTTGAATATGWGTGACTGCTCTATCGAACATATGGTAAACAACATACCAATACACAATCAAATKTATTTTATATACACTACCGATGAAAAGTTTGAGGTCACTTAGAAATGTCCTTGTATTTGAAAGAAAAGCACATTCTTTGTCCATTAAAATAACATCAAATTGATCAGAAATATAGTGTAGACATTGTTAATGTTGTAAGGGGGCAGCATTTTCACGTTTGGATGAAAAGCATACCCAAATTCAACTGCCAGCTACTCATCCCCAGAAGATAAGATATGCATATTGTTAGTAGAGTTGGATAGAAAACACTCTGAAGTTTCTAAAACTGTTTGAATCATGTCTGTGAGTATAGCAGAACTTATTTAGCAGGCGAAACCCAGAGGAAAAACAATTCCGATTTTAATTTTTTTGAGGTCACTCTCTTTTCAATAGATTTTCATTGGGAATACAGATTTCCAATTGACCTTCTTGCAGTTCCTACCGCTTCCACTGGATGTCAACAGTCTTTAGAAATTGGTTGAGGGTTTTTCCTTTGTTTAATGAAGAAGTACGGCCATTTTGAATCAGGGTCACTTGTTGTGTACTGTTAGATAGAGGGCGTGACCAGAAAGCATGCTACAGATTGTTTTAATCCTGTATTGAACACAGATCACCCGTCTTCAATTTTATCGATTATTTAGTAAAAAAATACCTAAAGTTGTTTACAAAAGTAGTTTGAAATGTTTTGGCAAAGTTTACAGGTAATTTTTGAAGATATTTTGTAGTCATGTTTCACGAGTTTGGAACCGGTGTTTTTCTGGATAAACGCGCCAAATAAATGACATTTTGGATATATACGACGGAATTAATCGAACAAAAGACCATTTTGTGAATGTTATGGGACATTGGAGTGCAACAACAGAAGCTCGTCAAAGGTAAGGCATGAATTATATTTTTATTTCTTGCGTTTTGTGTTCGAGATGGTGCTAACTCAGATCAGATCGTTTGCTTTCGCCAAAGCCTATTGAATTCTGAACGTTGGCTGGATTCAAAAACCAGTGTAGCTTTAATTTGGTATTTTTCATGTGTGATTTAATGAAAGATTTAATGAATTTAATGATTTTATAGTAATTTATTTGAATATGGCGCTCTGCATTTTCTCTGGCTTTGGCCAAGTGAGACAGTAGCGTCCCGCCTAAACTCAGATTTTTGGAATAAATTATGAACTTTACCGAACAAACATACATGTATTTGTGTAACATGAGTCTATGAGTGTCATCTGGATGAAGATCATCAAAAGGTTAGTGATTAATTTATCTCTATTTTGCTTTTTGTTACTCCTCTCTTTGGCTGGAAAAATGGCTGTGTTTTTCTGTGGCTATGTATTGACCTAACATAATCGTTTGGGTGCTTTCGCCGTAAATCCTTTTTTGATCAGACATGTTGGCTGGATTCACAGGTTGCTGTGCGTTTTGCTGCAACTTTACTTTGCTAGCGACAACTTTACGTTTTTTTTGTTTTTTTTGTTTTTAATTACGTTTTATATTTTAGTTTTTTCCATCGCAACTTTTTTCCCTATTCAACTTTTTTCACTCCGGACGCTTTATCTGGACATGGTTCGTCAACACCTTCAACAGCCGAAGCTAAGTAGTAACATAAACATGATGTCTTCAAATTGCAGTCGCTGTACTCATAATATACAGGAGAACGATTCGCCTTACGGCGAGAATCTGTGCTAACAGCCCAGCTTCAGACGCAATCGTTAGGCAAGGGTAATTTCAGTGTAGGAAGGAAGAACAGCGTCTGTGCCACCAGTAAGTACAGATAGTATATAATCCCCCGCACAGTCCCGCAGCCGGACAACTTTTCTCATGGCTTCTGGCCTGACTGAAACATGGCTTAAGCCTGATGAATTTACTGTGTTAAATGAGGCCTCATCTGGTTACACTAGTGACCATATCCCCCGTGCATCCCCGCAAAGGCGGAGGTGTTGCTACATTTACGATAGCAAATTTCAATTTACAAAAAAAACTGGCGTTTTCGTCTTTGAGCTTCTAGTCATGAAATCTATGCAGCCTATCAATCACTTTTTTATAGCTACTGTTTACAGGCTCCTGGGCTTACAGCGTTCCTCTTCTGAGTTTCTGATTTCCTATCAGACCTTGTAGTCATAGCAGATCATATTCTAATTTTTTGGTGTTTTTAATATTCACATGGAGAAGTCCACAGACCCACTCCAAAAGTCTTTCGAGCCATTATCGACTCAGTGGGTTTTGTCCAACATGTCTCTGGACCTACTCACTGCCACAGTCATACTCTGGACTAGTTTTGTCCCATGGAATAATGTTGTAGATCTTAATGTTTTTTCCACATAATCCTGGACTACGGACACCATTTTATTACGTTTGAATCGCAACAAATAATCTGCTCAGACCCCACAAGGAGCATCAAAAGTCGTGCTATAAATTCTCAGACAACACAAAAATTCCTTGATTGCCCTTCCAGACTCCTTTGCCTACCAAGGACGTCAGAGGACAAAAATCAGTTAACCACTAACTGAGGAACTCAATTTAAACCTTGCGCAATAACCTAGATGCAGTTGCACTAAAAACGAAAAACATTTGTCATAAGAAATTAGCTCCCTGGTATAAGAAAATACCCGAGCTTTGAGCAAGCTTCCAGAAATTGGAACGGAATGGCGCCCACCCAACTGGAAGTCTTCGACTAGTTGGAAAGACAGTACCGTGCAGTACGAAGAGCCTCACTGCTGCTCGCTCATCCTACTTTTCCAACTTTAATCGAGGAATAAGAAACAATCCAAAATTTCTTTTGATACTGTTGCGAAACTAACTAAAAAGCAGCATTCCCAAGAGAGGATGGCTTTCACTTCAGCAGTATAAATTCATGAACTTCTTTGAGGAAAGATCATGAACCATTAGAAAGCAAATTAAAGGACTCCTCTTTTGAATCTGCGTTTTCCTCCAGGGCTTAGCTGTCCTGGATCTGCCACAGCTCTGCGAGGGCCTGGGATGGGAGAGACACTTAAGTTGTTTTAGTACTATATCTTTGACACAATGATGAAAATAATCATGGCCTCTAAACCTTCAAGCTGCATACTGGATCCTATTCCTACTAAACTGCTGAAGAGCTGCTTCCTGTGCTTGGCCCTCCTATGTTGAACATAATAAACAGCTCTCTATCCACCGGATGTGTCCAAACTCACTAAAAGTGGCAGTGATAAAGCTCTCTTGGAAAAAGCCAAACCTTGACCCGGAAAATATAAAAAACTATCGGCCTATATCGAATCTCCATTCCTCTCAAAGATTTTAGAAAAGCTGTTGCGCAGCAACTCACTGCCTTTCTTGAAGACAAATAATGTATACGAAATGCTTCAGTCTGGTTTTAGACCCATCATAGCACTGAGACTGCACTTGTGAAGGGGTAAGACCTTTTTATGGCGTCAGACGAGGCTCTGCATCTGTCCTCGTGTGCTACTAGACCTTAGTGCTGTTTTGACACCATCGATCACCACATTCTTTTGGAGAGACTGGAAACCCAAATTGGTCTACACGGACAAGTTCTGGCCTGGTTTAGATCTTACCTGTCGGAAAGATATCAGTTTGTCTCTGTGAATGGTCTGTCCTCTGACAAATCAACTGTACATTTCGGTGTTCCCAAGGTTCCGTTTTAGGACCACTATTGTTTTCACTATATATTTTACTCTTTGGGGATGTTTATCGAAAACATAATGTTACCTTTCACTGCTATGCGGATGACACACAGCTGTACATTTCATGAAATCATGGTGAAGCCAAAATTGCCCTCGCTAGAAGCCTGTGTTTCAGACATAAGAAGTGATGGCTGAAAACTTTCTACTTTTAAACTCGGCAAAACAGAAGATGCTTGTTTTAGGTCCAAGAAACAAAGAGATCTTCTGTTAATCTGACAATTCATCTTGATGGTTGTAAAGTCGTCTCAAATAAAAACTGTGAAGGACCTCGGCGTTATTCTTGACCCTGATCTCTCTTTGACGAACATATCAAGACTGTTTCAAGGACAGCTTTTTTCCATCTACGTAACATTGCTAAAATCAGAATTTTTCTGTCCAAAAATGATGCAGAAAAATTAATCCATGCATTTTGTTTACTTAGTTAGACTACTGCAATTGCCTATCTTTCCGGCTACCCGGATAAAGCACTAAATAAACTTCAGTTAGTGCTAAATCCGGCTGCTAGAATCCTGACTAGAACCAAGAAATTTGATCATATTACTCCAGTGCTACTTCCCTACACTGGCTTCCTTTAAGGCAAGGGCTGATTTCAAGTTTTACTGTTACCTATAAGCGTTACATGGGCTTGCTCTACTATTTCCGAGTTGGTTCCTGCCGTACATACCAATACGTACGCTACGGTCACAAGACGCAGGCCTCCTAATTGTCCTAGAATTTCTAAGCAAACAGCGGGAGGCAGGGCTTTCTCTATAGATTCCATTTTATGGAACAGTCTGCCTACCATGTGAGAGACGCAGACTCGGTCTCAACCTTTTAAGTTCTTTATGAAGACTTTATCTCTCAGTAGGTCAATTATGATTGAGTGTAGCCTGGCCAGGAGTGTGAAGGTGACGGAAAGGCTCTGGAGCAACGAACGCCCTTGCTGTCTCTGCCAGGCCGGTTTCCCCTCTCTCCACTGGATTCTCTGCCTCTAACCCTGTTACAGGGCTGAGTCACTGGCTTGCTGGTGCTCTTTCATGCCGTCCCTAGGAGGGGTGCGTCACTTGAGTGGGTTGAGTTACTGACGTGAACTTCTGTCTGGGTTGGCGCCCCCCTTGGTTTTGTGCTGTGGTGGAGACCTTTGTGGGCTATACTCGGCCTTGTCTACAGGATTGTAAGTTGGTGGTTGAGGATTACCCTCTAGTGGTGCGGGGGCTGTGCTTTGGCAAAGTGGTGGGGTTATATCCTTCTATTTGGGCCCTGTCCGGGGGTTTCTTCGGATGGGGCACAGTGTTCCTGACCGCTCCTGTCTAGCCTCCAGTATTTATGCTGCAGTAGTTTGTGTCGGGGGGCTAGGGTCAGTTGGTTACCTGGATATTCTCCTGTCTTATCAGTTCTGTGTGAATTTTAAGTATGCTCTCTCTAATTCTCTCGTTCTTCTTCTCTCTGAGAACCTGAGCCTAGGACATACGTCAGGACTACCGGGCATGATGACACCTTGCTGTCCCCAGTCCGCCTGGCCTTGCTGCTATTCCAGTTTCAACTGTTCTGCCTGTGGTTACGGAAACCCCTACCTGTCCCAGACCTGCTGTTTTCAACTTTAATGATCGCTATGAAAGCAACTGAGATTATTCTGATTATTATTTGACATGCTTGTCATTTATGGAATTTTGAAATCTTGGCTCTCTCTAATTTCTCCTTCTCTCTTTCTTTCTCTCGGAGGACCTGGGCCCTAGGACATGCGTCGGGACTGCCGCCCGTGGTGATCCTTGCTGTCCCAAGTCGCCTGGCCTTGCTGCTATTCCATTTCAGCTGTTCTGCCTGCGGTTATGGAACGCTACCTGTCCCAGACCTGTGTTTTTTCAACTCTTGATGATCGGCTATGAAAAAGCCAACTGAAAATTATTCATGATTATTATTTGGACCATGCTTGTACTTATGAACATATTTTTGAACATGCTTTGGCATAGGGTTCTGGTTATAATCTCACACCGGCACAGCCCAAGAGGACTGGCCACCCTCATAGCCTGGTTCTCTCTAGGTTTCTTCTAGGTTTTGGGCCTTCTAGGACGTTTTTCCTAGCACGGGCTTCTACACCTGCATTACTAGCTGTTTGGGGTTTTAGGCTGGGTGTCTGTACAGCACTTCGAGATATTAGCTGATGTACGAAGGGCTATATAAAATAAAATTGATTGATTGATTGATTGATTGATTCACAACAAGTGTAGCTTTAATTTGGTGTCTTTCATGTGTGATTTCATGAAAGTTGGATTTTTATAGTAATTTATTTGAATTTGGCGCTCTGCATTTTTACTGGCTTTTGACCAAGTGGTACGTTAGCGTCCCACATATCCCAGAGAAGTTAAAATAACATCAAATTGATCAGAAATACAGTGTAGACATTGTTAATGTTGTAAATGACTWTTGTAGCTGGAAACGGCAGATTTTTCTATGGAATATCTACGTAGGCGTAGGCAGAGCTGCAAAKGAAAAGCCATATCTCAGCCTGGCCAATAAAAATAAAATATTAAGATGGGCAAAAGAACATAGACACTGGAMAGAGGAACTCCTAGAAGGCCAGCATCCCGGAGTCGAATCCACTGTTGACGTTGAGACTGGTGTTTTGTGGGTACTATTTAATGAAGCTGCCAGTTGAGGACTTGTGAGGCGTCTGTTTCTCAAACTAGACACTCTAATGTACTTGTCCTCTTGCTCAGTTGTGCACCTGGGCCTCCCACTCCTCTTTCAATTCTGGTTAGAGACAGTTTGCGCTGTTTTGTGAAGGGAGTAGTATGCAGCGTTGTACGAGATCTTCAGTTTCTTGGCAATTTCTCACATGGAATAGCCTTCATTTCTCAGACCAAGAATAGACTGACGAGTTTCAGAAGAAAGTTATTTGTTTCTGGCCATTTTGAGCCTGTAATCGAACCCACAAATGCTGATGTTCCAGACACTCAACTAGTCTAAAGAAGGCCAGTTTTATTGCTTATTTAATCAGAACAACAGTTTTCAGCAGTGCTAACATAATTGCAAAATGGGTTTCTAATGATCAWTTGGCCTTTTATAATYATAAACTTGGATTAGCTAACACAACATGCCATTGGAACACAGGAGTGATAGTTGCTGAAAATGGGCCTCTGTACGCCTATGTTGATATTCCAGTAAAAAGCAGCCGTTTCCAGCTACAATAGTAATTTATAACATTAACAATGTCTACACTGTATTTCTGATCAATTTGATGTTATTTTAATGGACAAAAAATGTGCTTTTCTTTCAAAAACAAGGAAATGTCTAAGTGATCCCAAACTTGTGATTTCTGTCCATATAGAGTAGTTGAAGCAAATTGACAGTTTCTATAATTCTTTCAGGATGAGCTGAATATGAGATTTTATGAAATAAAAGGTCAGCAGACATACAGACGCCCATGCTGATCTCATGCGGTTTTATGTTCTCCTATCTGACCAATGATCGATCCATCATTCCCCTGAGTTAGCTGCTATCAGATATGATGTGCAGCACTGACAGACAGGCCAAAGCCTGAGCTCACTGAGATCACCACCAGAATACAAAATGGCCCCCAGGAAAAACTCCATTGCATCAAAGTTTTTGTAGAAATACTGGACTTGGATAATTGGACACAACTTCACTAGTATGGTTCTGTAATTTCATA
Source organism: Salvelinus sp. IW2-2015 (assembly GCF_002910315.2). Classification (NCBI taxonomy): domain Eukaryota; kingdom Metazoa; phylum Chordata; class Actinopteri; order Salmoniformes; family Salmonidae; genus Salvelinus; species Salvelinus sp. IW2-2015. The sequence goes on from NC_036866.1 coordinate 13,383,451, forward strand.
TTCACTTTAATCTATTGTTTTCTTCCTTTTCCTACGATGAATCATTCATTCTGTTTAGTTTGTTTTAACTTTCAACTGCAATATTAATACATGGATTAAATCAAGTACAATTTCAGCCAAAAGCATTACTTACAAAGTTTTATAATGCAAAGCAAATTGCAATTAGTTACAGTTGGCATAGTTGATTCACTAATTAACACAATAATGTAATCCTTTTCCATCACTGATGAGACTGTAAGGTGCAGTATTATACAACAAAATAATAATTATCAACTCAAAAAGTTATTAATCCTCTCACAGTATGATGGATGATATTGTCCCAAATCAACTTATTTTAAAAGCATAGAAACCTTTTTTCCCATTCCCACAAAAAAATGCAACAAAGTGCCTATGAAAAGCCCTCACTGTCACTCAGAAACKTATTCCAGTATCTGCCTGCCTGCCTGCCTGCCAGCTGAAAATCTTTGCCAGAGTGTGTGTGTGTGTAGTCAACCTGCCCCTCCCCCCAAAGCATAGTCTAGTAGCCTACTGACTTTACAAGCCTGATTCTGAAATTAGGGAGAGAGATTTTTAATTAGAGAAGAATGGATGAACCTTTTTGATGCTAGATAAGCAAACTATAGTTATCACATTTCACATTGAACATATTATCTACAAAAAGTTATGACGTGCTTTTATTTGAATTCTGATGCCGCACTGCACACAATTTCGGTTCAACCCCTGCTTGATATATGAGATATTGTGGATGTGAGTTTAAAATGTGATTTTTTTCCAGTAGTTTAGTATGAATAATGTGACTAGAATCTACATGGATGTGTTGTGTTGATGGGTCAGGGATAGAGGGTGTAAGTGTGTTTGTGGTCATGTTTTAGGGATAGGGGTAAGAGGTGACTCCTTTGAGAATTGCCCTGATTGATTGCAATCCATACTTCCACCTGGTCAATTCATCCATTACCACAGGGTAAGAGAAAGAGACGCCATCATCCCACCATCACTACTACTGTAGATGAGATGTGAGGTGAGAAGAGGGAAGGAGAGGAAGAGAGGGAGCTCAGAAGAGAGGAGAGGGAGATGAGAAGAGAGGAGAGGGAGATGAGAAGAGAGGAGAGGGAGATGAGAAGAGAGGAGAGGAGAGAGAAGAGAGGAGAGGAGAGATGAGAAGAAGAGGAGCAGGGAGATGAGAAGAGAGGAGAGGGAGATGAGAAGAGAGGAGAGGGAGAGAGAGAGAGAGAGGAGAGGGAGAGAGAAGAGAGAGAGAGGAGAGGGAACGAGGAGAGAGAGAGGAGAGGAGAGAAGAGAGGAAGGAGATGAGAAGAGAGGAGAGGGAGATGAGAAGAGAGGAAGAGGAAGATGAGAAGAGAGGAGATGGAAGGAGAAGAGAGAGAGAGAGGGAGATGAAGAAGAGAGAGAGAGGGAGATGAGAAGAGAGAGGAGAGGAGATGAGAAGAGGCAGAGGAGAGGGAGATGAGAGAGAGAGAGAGAGATGAGAAGACGAGGAGAGGGAGATAAGAGAGAGAGAGAGAGGAGAGGAGAGAGAGAGAGAGAAGAGAGGAGAGGGAGAAAGAGGAGAGGGAGATGAAAAGAGAGAGGAGAGGGAGAGGAGATAGAGAGAAGAGAGAGAGGAATGAGAAGAGAAGGAGAGGAGATGAGAAGAGAGGAGAGGAGATGAGAAGAGAGGAGAGGAGAGGGAGAAGAGAGAGAGAGGAGAGGGAGATGAGAAGGAGGAGAGGAGATAGAGGAGAGGAGATGAAGAAGAGAGGGAGAGGAGAGTAGATGAGAGAGAGGAGAGGGAGATAGAAGAGAGGAGAGGGAGATGAGAAGAGAGATGGAAATAAGAGTAGAGAGAGAGGGAAGAATGAGAAGAGAGGAGAGGGAGAGATCAGAGATAGGGAGATAAGGAGAGGAGAGGAGAAGGAGAGGGAGATGAGAGGAAGAGGAGAGGAGATGAGAGAGGAGAGAGAGGGAGATGAGAGGAGGTGAGAGGGAGATGAGAGAGAGAGGAGAGGGAGATGAGAAGAGGAAGAGAGAGTAGGAGGAAAGAGAGGAGAGGGAGATGAGAGAGAGTAGAGGAGATGAGAAGAGAGGAGAGGGAGATGAGAAAGACCCACTGGGCACACACTAGTTGAATTAACATTGTTTCCACATAATTTCAATGAAATTACGTTGAGCCAACGAATAGACATGAATTTACTTCTGTGACCAGTGAGAGAAATAATGGACGAATGAGGAGAAAGGAGAGTGATGACAGAAGAGGGATAGGAGAGAGGGGGAAGTGGAGGTGAGGGAGTTCTTGCGCCGGTCCCAGCCACCACAGCTCCCATTGACCCAGAAGTGAAGTACTTAGAGGCAATCAAAAACTGCATTGTACTCGCCATTACTGGGGATGCGCAAGGGGTTAAATTACGCTGGGGTGAAAATGAGGGAGAGGATGGGGGAGGAAGAGGAAGACAAAGCGTGGATGATATTGAGTGTTGGCAGTTTCAGTGACAGGCATTGTAGAGTGCCACAGAGGCCATGGAGCACTAGAGAAAAAGTGGAGAGAGCAGCCAGACGCTGGAAATGAGGGCAAAATGAAGCCTCTCAGATGGGGCTGGTGATCCATAGGTGAGAGGAGAGGATGTGGAGGAGAGGAGGGAAACAGGCCTCTAATCAGGCCCTTGTCGATAAACAATAAACACATTACAAATGATAGTGGGCTTCTCCGACACAGTCAGCCAATTATGAGAGGCAGCTTTTGTTTGGTTTTAGAAATCTCTTTTTTTCCGGGGGAGAAGTGGTTTGGCGCTTGGCTTGTAATGGGAGGCGGATTACCAGGCTTTCACAGAGAGGGCAGCATGGTTCTGTAATGGGGGCGATTACCCAGCTTACAGAGAGGGCAGCAGGTGTCTGTAATGGGAGGCGATTACCCAGCTTCACAGAGAGGGCAGCAGTGGTTCTGTAATGGGAGGCGATTACCCAGCTTCACAGAGAGGGCAGCAGTGGTTCTGTAATGGGAGGCGATTAGCCAGCTTCCACAGAGAGGGCAGCAGTGGTTCTGTAATGCGGAGCATTACCCAGCTTCACAGAGAGGGCAGCAGTGGTTCTGTAATGGGAGGCGATTACCCAGCTTCACAGAGAGGGCAGCAGTGGTTCTGTAATGTAAATGCATGGCCCTCTAAGCAAATCTCTCCAAACTAAGCACTCACTCTGACAAGGGAGTCAATAAGGCGAGCAGGCGGTGAGTTGTGGAAAGAAGTGTACACAGCACTTCTGTTTTAACACGAATCAGCCTTCACAAACAAATCAGCTAACTATAGCACACAACAGAGCCCATATCTGTCGTTAGAAACAAACTCCAAGGAGAAAGGTCGATATGTTTTTTTTTCTTCTCAAATACTGGCTGATACTGAACTTAAGCGCTTCAAAATACTTATTTGATGTATGCTTTAATATGCACTGGCAGCACCGAGGGCATGAGACAAAGAGAATGAATAAAGTTTATTCTTCCATTTTCTATATCTCTTCTGACTTTCCAAAGACCAAACAGCCATTGGGTCGTGCAAATTACATGTCATGGTGGCATGTCACAAAAAATACTCCCCGAACCCGAGCTATTACTTTGGGACACCAACAATTATCTGGCCCTTTTAATTCTATGCTAAATATATCCTGAATACTTTCTGATTACGTCTCTGCAGGCAGCCCGTCTCCCAATGAAATAATTACAGAACTTGTTCTTCCCCTTCTGTCTTATTACCTGACAGATGGAACCAGTGACCAAAGAAAATATATTCCTCCCGAAAAGCTTCTCAACATATTCTATAGTCACTCCCCTCACACAGACAACTTGGTTGACAAACAAATAGATAAAGGAGAATATATACAAATAAAGAATAGTGTGTTTGTGTGAGCTTGCTGTATGACTGCCCTGATACTGACCTCCATCAAAGATAATGAACTATGAACACGTCACTTCAATTCTCTGGGTAYACGCTGCCCTTAGGCACAGATCTAGGAACAACTTACGGTAATACCCTTGTTAAAACCAAGTATAGAGTTTATTTGTCATAATTAATTGGTATTAGATTTAAAAGGTGATCTAATTGCTCCTGAATTGTAATGTCGTTAATGCATTTCTTTTGAATAAATATTTATTTAATGTACAAGTGAATAGCTTGGTTTACTTTTAAGTTTTAGTTTTGACCAATAAGGTAGCTGGTTAAGCTGTGGCCAATGAGAGAGTTGACCTGGTTAACAGGAGGTCTGGGGAAAAGTAGGGAGAGACATTATCAGTGTTGGTGAAGAAAAAACGATAAAAGTAGACAATAMAAATATAACAAAACCTATACCTACTGAGTTTTGAAGGGAAATAGTGATTTTATTTTATAAGAGAGTTATTATTATTTTGTTAAGAAAGACTTAGTAGAGACTCAAGCTACCGTCTCATCGTGGAGGTATTTGACAGCCTCGAGGTTAGCCTAGCAACGTGCGAGACCTGGAGAGAATTGCTTGTGGAAGATTAACGAGTCATGTTACCATTGGATATTTGTTGCTGCTAAGGAGTACTGTCTGCATTGATAGCTGTGGATCTTGTGAGGACACCTGCACGGAACTGCTATACTTCGCTGAGGAAATATCTACGAGTAGTGAGTAACTACAACGGCAGGGTGCTTCGGGACTTAATGTCTGTCGTCATTTTTTAGCTCCAACGCGCGCCAACTTGTTTAAGGACGCTTGCAAGTCATTTGGACATGGGTTGTGCACGACTCATTGGGTTTATTATTTATTTATTTTGATGTGGTACATTGAAGATGTGATAATATATATCTTGAGCCGTATGTCTGTTGCATTGGTGGAGTCATTTACTGTTCCAGTTTCATTTAATTAATGGGAAAGCATATCTTTTTATAATAACAAAAATCTATAATCATTCCATCTGAAGTTAATACCCTAGTTTGTCATSAGCCTAGATAGTTTACAATAGGGATTCTTATTGGAGATGTCCTTCTCACCTAACATCCCATGCTGTTGAGATATTCTATGTAAGGTAATATTGTGAGAGTCAAATTCGAGCCTGGTGAGAGGGTTACATTACCATCTCCGAATCATCATGCCAACCACTAGGTTGAAAAATACAAAACTAACCTAAGATCAGTGTCTTGGGGCAATTCCATCCTACTCCTCATTACTGTGCTTCTACATCTGCATTGCATTAAGGGTTTTTGGCTGGGTTTCTTTATAAGCTCTTTGTGACAACTGCTGATGTAAAAAGGGCTTTATAATTACAATTTGATTAAGTCAACAGGGAGTGTGAGCGATGGTGGCCCTATAGACCTTTTGCACAACATAGCAACGCCCACATCCACTCAACTTCCTACCTGATACATAGCTTCCTGTTCCGATCGCGTCCTGTCAGCTTGATTGTAGCCATACTAGCCTCGAAGTCGCTCGTTTTATCATTATATCAGTATATTATTAGAATCATATTTCTATAGCGTTTTTTATCATTCTTGTTGAAAATTCTGTTTATCCGTTCAGTTAGTGATTTTTGTGATTCGATTATTGTGTTCTGTATCTTTTTTTGTCTCTTAGCGCKTTAATAGCTAGCTAGCTAACTAGTAAGGTGACTAGCAATTAGTCAACGCCCACCTCCCTTACCAACCATGGCACTGTTTTACTCAAGGCGCTTGCAAGAGCTGCCAAAGATAACAGTGACAGATTTACATCGTCTGGCCAAGACAAGTAGCAAAGCACCAACCTCCAAGTTGGAAAAGGATTCAAATATTGTCTCCAGTTACCTTTTCAACTATGAAGGTAAGTATAGCCAAGTTGTCTATCAGGCCAGACAAGGACATTTACTGAAAGCTGTAACGTAGTTTAATTTAACAAAGTTTAGCGGTAGATTTTTTAATTCCTTTCTCTGCATGTTGGATGAGTGGATTATTCAAATCGATGACGCCAACTAAACAGACTTTTTGGGATATAAAGAAGGATTTTATCCAACAAAACGACCCTACATGTTATAGCTGGGACCCTTTGCATGACAAATCAGAGGAAGAATTTCAAAAAGTAAGTGTCACGACTTCCGCCGAAGTTGGTCCCTCTACTTGTTCGGGCGGCGTTCGGCGGTTGAGGTCGCCGACCTTCTAGCCATCGCTGATCCTCTGTTCATTTTCCTTTGGTTTTGTCTTGTCTTGTATCACACCTGGTTCCAATCGCATTCGTTATATGTTGTGTATTTAACCCTCTGTTCCCCCTCATTGTCCTTGTCGGTGATTGTTTGTTTGTAAGCTTTGTGCAAGATATGTTCTGGTGTACGACGGGTTTTGTACCCACTTGTATTATTTTGTATATTTCGGTTTTCAGAGTTTTTGAGCACTTATTAAACTGCTCTGACTTCCCTGCCACCAGCACGCACCCTTACAGAATCACCGACCGGCTATGGAGTCAGCAGGAGCAGGTACCCCGGTTATAGGGGTGGAGGAGCGCGTCCTGGAGCACGCAGCAATGCTTCATCATCTGKGCACCGCCATGGACCGCGTTGTCCGGACTATGGACCGCTGGGAGARACAGGGAGTTCTTCCAGCGCCTCCACCAGCACAACCGGGGTCTTCTCTGAGCGCCCTTTTCCACCTGGTTCCAGTGGGATTCGTCTCTCCCTGCCCCAGTAGTACGACGGAGAGGCTGCGAACTGCCAGGGGTTCCTGCTTCAACTGGAGCTATACCTGGTCACCATCCACCCGGCTCCATCGGGCCGTGAGAGGGTGTCCGCCCTCGTCTCGTGCCTCACCAGGAAAGCCCTGGACTGGGGGGCCAACGCCGTGTGGAGAGAGGGAGATGCGGCGTTGGACCAGTTTGAGGAGTTCACCCGTCTTCGACCACCCGCCCGAGGGTAGAGCGGCGGGTGAGCGCCTCTTCCATCTGAGGCAGGAGACGATGAGCATCCAAGAGTTCGCCCTGGAGTTTAGGACCCTGGCTGCTGGCGYGGGATGGAGCGACAGGGCCCTGATCGACCATTACCGCTGCAGTTTGTGCGAGGACGTTCGTCGGGAGTTGGCCTGCAGAAACACCACCCTCACGTTCGACCAGCTGGTGGACTTGTCCATCCGGCTGGACAACCTGCTGGCTATCCGCGGACGTTCTGATCGGGGTCCGGTAGTTCCATCCTCCCGCACCCCCTCTCCAATACCCATGGAGCTGGGAGGGGCAGTGCGCAGGGAGACCGGACGGGGTTCCCGCTCGTGCACCATCTGTGACCGCAGAGGTCACACTGCCGGTCGGTGTCGGGTTGTTTCCTCTGGGGATCTAGGCAGCAGGCAGGGCACTCTGGCGTCACCCCAGGTGAGCCGGCACCATTCTCACCCAGAGCCCTCTGTTGCACAGATGTTTGTGTTTGTCATTTTCCCTGAGGTTTCCCCGCATTCCCAGCATAAGGCACTCGTCGATTCAGGCGCGGCTGGGAATTTTATTGACAGAGCTTTAGCCCATAGTTTAGGGATCCCCATCGTTCCCGTGGATGTGCCTTTCCCCGTTCAAGCCTTAGATAGTCGACCATTAGGGTCAGGGTTGATTAGGGAGGTCACCGCTCCTCTGGGCATGGTGACGCAGGGGGGTCATACGGAGAGAATTAGTCTCTTCCTTATTGACTCTCCTGTGTTTCCCGTGGTGTTGGGCCTACCCTGGTTAGCTTGTCATAACCCCACTGTTTCTTGGCCACAGAGGGCTCTCACGGGGTGGTCGCGAGAGTGCTCAGGTAGGTGTTTAGGGGTTTCCGTTGGTGCTACTACGGTCTCCTGCGCCTGACTTCCCTGCCACCAGCACGCACCCTTACAGTAAGTTAATATTKAATTGCTATTTGTGAATTTATGAAACCTATGCCGGTGGAAAAATATTTTGATGTGGGGCTCCGTCCTCAAACAATCGCATGGCATGCTTTCGCTGTAATGGCTAATGTAAATCAGACAGTGCAGTTAGATTAACAAGTATTAATACATACATGTTTAGTAGCCATAATTGTTATGTTTATTTGTTTGAATTGCACGCCCTCCAGTTTCACTAGCGGGACACCTATCCCAGAATTAAGACGTACCTTTTACAATAGCTAGCTAACATTATGATTGCTCATTCTTTTTATTCCAAACAGTTTCAAACAGGGACAAAGTGACAGGAGAGGTCTGCATAAGGCCTTGCTGCTACAGGTCCGTGAGGAAAACTGAGAAACCACACAGTTTGAGTGTAGGGTGGAAAGTCAGCTGTTTGTGACACACTACATGCCGGTTACACAGTCAGAGATGAAGCCTAGTCTTAGACTAAGAAGTTCCTGTCAAGGACTAGGACTAGGCTTAACCCATATCTATGAAACCGTTCTTAGTGTAGTATTTGTTCAGTTGTCTTCCTTGCTGTTTATGTAAGCTCTGTTATGTTGGACGCATTAGATAAAATTTAATCAAGGGCATATACCCTTCATAGAAAAGCTGAAACCCGTATTGCTGTAATGAATTTAGTGGCTGTTGTATGTTGCGCCAGTCACTTATTTTTGCTGGTCGTGACACATGTTGAGTGATTTTATAGTCTAATCATTTTATTTTTATATCCCTACGTAGGTTGTACTGAAGCCAATAACAATGACACAACATCACTGTTCATGTGTTGCTGGCAGTGCATTATGCAACCACACAGTTACATTACTATTCCAGTCTGCATTCCCAGATGGAAACATCAGTCGTTCCACCTATGCACAGCTGCACAGAGGCCGAGCAGCAGTGGCTTAAGCCAAGGACTATGGTATGTTTTAATAGCTATACCACATATCAACATCATATTGTTATAATCACATCATAATGCTAAGAAATTATTTAATAAAAACTTAAATCATCTCATGATTAGATTTAGAATAGTGCCCTTGTACTGTCTTTTTACAGGGTCTGCAACCTGGGCCCATAGGCAAAATGACCATCACCAAGCCCACCAAAAATTGCATGGCGGAAGGAGGGATTGGGTGAGTATTCCCTAATAACCAGTTATAGTAGGTAGTAGCTGGTCATATCCTATTACACTTTGACTATATATTTAATTTCAGGGGGTTTCAAGTACATTGTTAAGATTGGCTAACCACAGTGGCTGCTTTGCAGAAGTACACTCTCCAGCGCCCTTCTTGGACCACTCCCTGACCTCTCAGTTCTCCAGATAGAAGAGGGATACAAGAACTTTGACCCTCTATCCAAGCCATTGATCTGCAACATGGGGATGTCTGCTGAAAAGCTTTTAGACTCCCACGTTGGAAAGGTACAGGTGGGGAACCTCCTGTCTTACCAGCAGCCTCCAATCACAAAGCGACACAGAGTTCACCATAAGGAGACACCACCATTCCCTTCAATGCCCCTGGATGGCTACAAACTGGAGAGCAACTTTCAAGGCTGCACATTTGCGCTCAGTGAAGAAGACCAGCTTCACATAGTTTCTTCAGGTGAGAGAAGATATAGAGACCCAGTGAGAAGGCAAGCCACAGCCCAAATTCAGTTGATGCTTCCCATCAATGACATGGATGTGACATGGATGTGACATGGGTGGATCTCTTGGACATGGTAATATTCCACTGGAATAGCAAAGGTACTGCTCTCTTTCAATAAAGATGCCGCACCAACTAATAACGTTAACGTCGTTAGCACTAACGTTAGCTAGGTACTGGTAGCTAACGTTTGCTAGCTAAAGAAACAAAAAAACACTGAACACAATCGAATTACAAAAGTCACTAATTGAACGGATAAACAGAATATTCAACAAGAATGATAATAAAAACGCTATAGAAATGTGATTATATTAAAATACTGAGGTAATGATAAAAAAAGCGACTTCGGGGCTAGTATGGCTACAATCAGGCTGACAGAACGCGGTCGGGACAGGAAGCTATGTATCGGGTAGGAAGTTGAGCGGAAGTGAGCATTGCTACGTTGTGCAAAAGGTCTATTGTGACAAGAAGCAAAAGAGAATGCACATTCTCAAGCCAAACCAGTGGGTCTCCGTGGAAACCCAAGGCCTTATATGATGAGCCAGTAACAGAGTCCAATGTTGCCCAATGCCAGACGGCCAAACAATAATTGACAGAGCTCTGAAAACTCAATTCCAAACAATAGCCGGTGGCAGAGACAATGTCAGCATCGAAGAAAGAGAGAGAGAGAGTCCTGGGGACAGGTTGTATTACAAGCAGAGGGAGATGCTTAGCTTTACTGTCCGTCAGCACTGACATTAGAAACCCTTAACGCGAAACAGAAAGAAAGAGAGAGAAATAAAGGCAGAGAGGAAGAGAGAGAGAGAGAGAGAGGAGACAGGGAGAGATGAAGAGTTAATGAGAGAGACATGATACACTCAGTAAGGTTGCTCATGTGAGAGAAGTCTCCCCTTTCAAAGGCAAGGTAATGGTCTCTGTTCTGTATCATTTCTCCCTGGGCCATCTAAAACCTCAACAGAGAGATAGTGTAACATATTTCCTTTTAACCACACCATTTAAAGGAAACTGTTAAACAAACAACCTTGTGAGAGAGCGAACTTAAAACCTGGGCCCAGCCATCAAGTAGCCTTGAAAACCACCAGTATTCTGTTTGACAGTAAAGGATCAAGCTGCTAGTTCAATAAAACCCTCCCTCCTCTGAAGTGTCTGTTACGGACCAGGAAACCAGGAAGCAGGAAGTCAGGAAACAGAGAGGAGCACAGAGAATATCACAAGAGGGTCAGTGCGAGAGTTGTGAGCTGCACACTTAACAACATCTGAACAACACTGACAGCTCTGCTGTATGTGCCTATGGTGTCTGAGATTACCATGTCCATGAGAAGACATTTCTGCCAATAGTAGAGCCAAAAACACGAGCTGAATTACTGTCTTTGTTCACAAACTACTGCCTGTGCACATACACTTGCATTTCTGAAAACTGGATGTCTCTACCAGTGAGGGAATCTACCTGGTAACAGTACAGTAGAAGGGTTTTACAGTACCGAAAACGTTCACTGATTTTATTTTAACATTGAAAAATGCTTTCCGTAAGTACTGCAGTATGGGTCTGGTTTCATTGAGCGCACAACTACCATATCTCTAAAGTGAAATCCTCTGCGCCTCTGGTCTGTCAGCACATTAGCTATATTAAGCAACATAATGAAGCATTAGATCAGCATTAATCAGCATATGGGGAAATGGATGGGACTAGAATCGCTGACTAATGCATTATGGCACATAACATACATTATCTAGGCATATTACTCATCTCTATGGCACATAACGTACACATACCTTATCTATTATAGACCTGCAGAAAACACCTCCTCTTACTCTCTCTCTCTCTCTCTCTCTCTCTCTCTCTCTCTCTCCATCTCTCTGTCTCTGTCTGTTTGTCTCTATCTCTCTCTCTCTCTCCTAGTCATTAGTGGCCCCTAGCGCTGTAACTTTTATAAATGCTCAGCCCTCAGACTGATGAATCATGCCTGTCACTGTCACTCCTTCTGGGAGAAAGCTTATCCACACACACGTCATCTACTGAAGGAGCGGAGGCATTGATTATTGGAGAATATAACTTATAAATGCCTAATGAGCTTAGTTCAACTGTCACACTCCATCAGAACCCAAAATATAAACTTGTTTTTCTCCAGTGTTTGTTTACAAAGTAAATGTAAACAAACAATGTATAGCCTCAGAACATGGTTCAAACTATAATGTTAAGATCTTGGATGGTCAGTCCTTGCATACATAGCTGTCTATGAATTTGAGAGTGGTTACATTTGTCCAGCCCAATCCTTCAGCTCTTTACCGAAACACTTTGTTATTGTTTCAACTGCCACTTTAAAGAAATCAACACAAGGCAAGGCAGAGGCTGGCACCGATCCAGAGTACATGCAGAATGGAGGATGCAGCCTTGGACAGCAAAGGATACCTTTTACAGGACCAATAAAGAGCATATAACACAGAAAGCTTCTGAAAGGCGATGCTCTCATCATTCCAATCACTCCACTCTGATATAGCAGTGGTCATCTAATGTGACAGAAGAACAGTCCTAACTCTTTCAGTGGTTAACAGACCACTAAATCCCAATAGCTCTCCACTCTCAGTCCCTTTTTCCCTCCCCTCTCCTTTCTCCTGTCATCTCCTTTCTCTCTCCCCAATCTCTTTCTCCACTCCCATTCTCCCATCTCACTCCTCTCCTCTCTCTTTCTGTCCACTACCTCCCTCTTACTCCCTCCCTCTTACTCCCCTCTCTACTCCACTGTAAGTGGCTCCCCACTGGCCAGCTCAGAAAGTAAACAAACAGCAAACAAACAGCAGTGGAGAACCAGAAGTGATCTGTCCTCCAAGAGGCATGCAGGCACCACACTCAATCTTCTGTGCTGTATAATCAAGCCTCAGAACAGAATAACAGAACGCGGGGCCGGGGGCCGAGGGCGGGGGCCCCGGCTTTATCTGAAAAGGCAGCATGTTTAAATAGACTAGTGTGAACAATTTGTACAATCGGGGGGCAGAAAGGGGGACACTTTTCACATGCAGAGGACTGCTCTCTCCCTCTGTGAGCCCTTATTCAGACGGGAGCCTATTTTCTCAATTCAGCTAGGAAGCTGTAATTATCTCATGCATATAATTTAGCTCCTTTTCCAACTTTTTTTCTCTCCCTATCACTCTCTACTGTCGGCGATCATACAACTTTGCTTTTCTGTAACAACATAATATGCAGCTTATCCCTTGCTTTTCACAGCTTTACCTTTTGTATATTAGCTTACAGCCAATGTCTCTGAAATATCCCTTTATGTTTTACGATGTTTGTTGTTAGAATTTACTTTGAAAATATTAAATACCTTTGCATTTCATGCCAATAAGTCACTGTTGAATTGGCATGATTGTGGCAGCTGCTCTGCCAGACTGGCCAGAATATATCAGCACCAAGGAGAGAAAGAGAATGTGCAGAACGAGGAGGACCATGGCCTCAACACTGTCACCATGGCTGACCAGGCAAAGAGCTTTATAGGCATGGCTGCTTCGTCCTCCCTGACTAGGGTGACAAGATGTTTTGAGGCCATTGATATACACAGAGCTATATTTGCAAGTCTGTAAGTTGCTTTCACATGATCATTCGACATCAACAATAGCCTATTCAGTTCCCACAATTCAGTTCCCACAGTTCTGTTTTTCCTCAAACGTGGCGGGACAGTGCAACRCAAAATGTCGAAGTAAAACGACATGAAAAATATTTACTCGCATTTGTTGTGCAAATGTTCATATTGATAACAAAGGTTGTCAGTAAATATCAACAGCTCAAAAAGGCCTCTCACTCTCCTCCCATCACGTGTCCATGGCTACAGCTTGTTCCCTGTCTAACAAATTGACTCAGGGGGGCAGAGAAATAGACATCATATTATCAGGCTCTGATGCAGATTTAAACACCCTGAGGCAAACCCCTAGGCAATGGGAAAGTCACTATGATAGATGTGTCATTTTGTAATGTTTATGTCTTTTTAGATAGAGGAATATAAAATGAGTGTCATGCAGCTGTTTGGTTATTCTGCCATTGATGAAAGGTAAGATATAGGTACACTACCGATCAAAAGTTTTAGAACACCTACTCATTCAAGGGTTTTTCTTTATTTTTGCTATTTTATACATTGTAGAATAATAGTGAAGACATCAAAACTAAGAAATAACACATATGGAATCATTTAGTAACCAAAAAAGTGTTAAACAAATCAAAATAGCCACCCTTTGCCTTGATGACAGCTTTGCACACTCTTGGCATTCTCTCAACCAGCTTCATGAGGTAGTCACCTGGAATGCATTTCAATTAACAGGTGTGCCTTCTTAAAAGTGAATTTGTGGAATTCCTTTCCTTCTTAATGCTTTTGAGCCAATCAGTGTTGTGACAAGGTAGGGGTGTATACAGAAGATTGCCCTATTTGGTAAAAGAGTCCATATTATGGCAAGAACAGCTCAAATAAGCAAAGAGAAACAAAAGTCTATCATTACTTTAAGAACTTTGAAAGTTTCTTCAAGTGCAGTCGCAAAAACCATCAAGCACTATGAAACTGGCTCATGTGAGGATCACCACAGGAAAGGAAGACTCAGATATACCTTTGCTGCAGAGCATAACTTCATTAGAGTTACCAGCCTCAGAAATTGAAGCCCAAATAAATGCTTCACAGAGTTCAAGTAACAGACACACCTCAACATCAACTGTTCAGRGRAGACTGTGTGAATCAGACCGTCATGGTCGAAATGCTGCAAAGAAACCACTACTAAAGGTCACCAATAAGAAGAAGAGACTTGCTTGGGCCAAGAAACACGAACAAACATCAGACCAGTGAAAATTTGTCCTTTTTATAAATTTGAGGTTTTTGGTTCCAACCGCTATGTCTTTGTGAGACGCGGTTTGGGTGAATGGATGATCTCTGCATGTGTAAAGCATGGAAGAGGTGGTGTTATGGTGTAGGGCTGCTTTGCTGGTGACACTGTCTGTGATTTATTTTTAATTCAAGGCACACTTAAGAAGGAGAGTGATGGAGTGCTGCATCAGATGACCTGGCCTCCACAATCCCCCAACTTCAACCAAATTGAGATGGTTTGGGATGAGTCGGACCGCAGAGTGAAGGAAAAGCAGCCAACAAGTGCTTAGCATATGTGGGAACTCCTTCAAGACTGTTGGAAAATCATTCCAGGTGAAGCTGGTTGAGAGAGTCTGCAAAGCTGTCATCAAGGCAACGGGTGGCTATTTTGATTTGTTTAACACTTTTTTGGTTACTACATGATTCCATATGCGTTGTTTCATAGTTTTGATGTCTTCACTATTATTCTACAATGTAGAAAATAGTAAAAAAAATAAAGAAAAACCCTTGAATGAGTAGGTGTTCTAAAACTTTTGATCGGTAGTGTATATGCTACAGATCATGTGCTGAGGTTCAAGTGAAAAATGTACAGCAGGGAAAGCACCAATTAGACACAATTATCACATTGCTGTTGTTATAGCACTGCCAGTTTGATCGTTTAATTTCTCACCTTGACTCCTGCTCGTTTTCTCGTGATAGCTTTGTTTTCCTTTGCTTGCAAAATCCTTCTGTTTGTTTGGTAATATTGTTTGTAAAGCACTGTGTTTCTTCAGTGTGGTGAATGTGACTCAACATCACACATATAACATCACATGTTAAACGTGAAAAAGATCCAAGACATGCTATCATCCTAGAAATGTTTCTCCTTTCTCACACTAAAGACAAAGCCTCTGATCTAGAAACACATTATTAACATGATATTGATTCAAAGAGAAAACACGTCAAACAAACTCTAAAGACACTGAAAAGCGAGAACACCACAGAGCCAATAAAGACGTCATCTTACTGAGTTCTGAAATACATCACAAACACTCTCTATATTTGCTCCAGTCACATATCAACATGTTCATGGAGCGTCAAATGAAAGGTGATATCCTGTTGAAGTGTCAGCCCCAGCATTGACATTCAGCTCATGTGAGTTCCTGCCTGGTCCTGACAGCTGCATCCCTATTGGTAGAGAAGCAGATCCCTGTCTAAATAGTAGACTGTACTAATATGAGCAGCATATGGAAGCCTAGCTACTTCCTGTACTGTTCTCGCTGCATTCATCCTGTCCATATGTTCTGCCTTCCTTTAATATTTCCATGATTGAGACTATCAATCATTCATCCTGTAAAGATCTGAAAGGGCTACGGACACAGAAATAGGAGAGCTTGCCAGAAATGTTTGGTACCATCCATGGTCCTATTGATCAGTTCCTCCTCATCTTTCCCAATCCAAACAGCCATCCATTCACCCTCAGCAGAGAATGGACTTTGGACACCAAAGATGATATGGTACATTTAGTATGCATTTCAGTACACATCCATGACACTCATGTTATATACCACAGGCAGATGTTGAAGACTGTTGCACATGCTGCTCTGAACCAAAGCGCCCCCTAGCCCCCCCTACTCCTCCCCTGCCTCCGTGCCAGACATGACAATTGCATTGTCTCTTCTGTCTCATGCTGCTTGTCTCCAGGCCTTTGTTCACCTGACTGCTCCCTTCACGCCCCCCCGTGAGTCTGACGATATATGAATCACACATAATGGGAAGTAAATGGCATCTGTCTCCTGGTGCTCTACGCCTCCTAACGCATGTAAAGTAGAGCCGATCTCACCCTGTCATGACTCATGTTGTTGAGAAGAGAAATGTTAGACTGGTGGTGATGATATGAGAGTGAGTCTAGAGGAAAAGTGGGAGGGAAGGTGAGACTACATCTCCATTCCCTTCACGTAGCTCTCTTATTCGATCCCGTTATATTTCTGGTCGGTTATGGGTAACGGAACCTAGGTTTTCTAATGTCTCTCTGTCCACTTTTGAGTATTCTGAGAAAATTCCTTTCTTTCATAACACTCCAGGAAAAGTCTAGAAATGTTTTCAGAAGACCAGGGGAACATTCCTTGAATGTCAAATGAGGAGAGGAGAGAGGGAGGGAGGAGAAGAGGGGAGGATGAGATAGGGAAGAGGAGAGAAGAGGGCTGAAGGAAGGCGTTCCACTGGGACTAGCCTGTGCTCTTTGTCGTTCAACCCAACAGGTCCAAGAAGTTCTGAGGCTAATGCCTCAAATGTCAGAGAATGAAAAGCAGAACAATTCCCCCAGGTCTTCACACCAAGCCTGAAACACAATATAACCCAAAGGAACTGGGGAATCAACTTACTTTTGGTTTGCCATTACAAACTCACTCATTAATCTCAATTTCTGTGTAAAGCAGAGGAATAAATGAGCAAACTCAATGTCAATTAATGATTAAGCTAACCATGAATGCTTGCCTGATAAAGCAGAGGCATATATTGCTCACTCCTACTCATTTTACATCAAACCTCTAGGCAGCAAATGATGCACAGTAGAAAGTGCTTAACCTTATTATCCAATTGTAGATGTGGACACATAGCTGCTAGCCATGTGAATGTTGGCTATTTACTGTGCTGAGGCGTAAAGTTATAGGATTTTAATTTGAGCCAGTTTTCTACAGCAGGAAAATAATCCTGCAGCAACAGGAAATGTGGATTATTATGTTGATTATRATGAATAGACATTTTTTAGGGGAAATTCTAGTCTGAAATGGATGCCTTTTCAAACCTCAACTATACTACAAGTTTCAAATTTCCTGCATTGAAGGAAAGTTCTCCTGCAACAAGGTGGTCAAATTAAGATCCTAGGTCTATAGGTTATGGAACTCCCCCCACACCGCCAGAGAGAGGATAATTAGACAAATATGCAACGATGCTTACAAGAAAATGACTTTACTCACTGCAGCGGCTCCTGTCTGAACTGTACTATAATAAAACGTCAATACAAACTCCACACTAATGATTTAATTGATTTTAAATTCCAAATTGGCGCCTCTGCTGGAGGCAATTAAATAAATTACTATTTTTGGAGTAAAACAGGGCTGTAGAGTTTATGGTATCTGTTCTAAAGACAGGATATATCATTGCGAGGTTCCTCTAGTCACAATATGTTCTGTAGCAACATGATTGAGCGAAGAAGAATCCGGAACCGAATTGATTGCCTTCGTCCTTCATTTGTTTACCTGTTGGCGTGGCAGACTTGCTCGGCTGAGCTGGCTGGCGTTCTCTTAAAGCAGACAGGCCTGTTTCTCTTCTCTTATCAGCTTACCTCACTGATTTCTTTCTTTCTTTATCCATTTGTACACATTTGAAGTTATGGATGAATTCTCTTTCAAGACCCCATTGCAAAGGCTGTGTTTGCCRATATGTTTGAAGTATCACAGAGGAAGATGATTAAGGATGTATAAGACTTGTTGTTTCTTTCTTTCTTTTATTTATGTAGCCAACTCAAYAGTCTGGTTTCACGCTAATCAAAAGAATCCCTAAGGAAAAGGAGCGCGGTCCGAAGGGGATTTATCCCTAATACCATGAGAAGCAGATAGAGAAAGGATGGAAGGCTAAGTATGTCTCAGAATTGTGCAGGTCTTAGTCGTGTTTTTGAAGGAGGGCCCAATTCCCCACATTATGAAACACACAGACTCAAACCTGGCTGCTTGATTGGGGAAAAGAGCTAGTGTCATAGCCCTGCCATGCCCCTGCCCATTACCCATCCAGAACTATATCTTCCATTTATGACCAAATGCATGTATGTATGAAGCACTACGCTGACCTGACGTGACAAGCACGCACACAAACACCCACTCAGAGCTACTGTACATGCTCAAAATTCTTAATTCTCAAACATATAAATATTATATATATATAAACATACTCATACAAACACCCACACAGACATACATACACATAACCTTGTGATCACGATCTAACCTGCATAGCTACATGCTCAAACATTCATCCACACAAACAAACTAATTTTCACACATACATAAACATTACAATACCTTTTCTTGCCACTATGCACTTCTGAAGATCACAAAGGAGCTTTGAGGTGGAATAGTGCATAATACAGGGGTAGGATGGGTTGATTTCTGTTAAACCAGAGATCTTTCATGACAATCTAATGTGGTGTGTATGAGAGAGAGAGAGAGAGAGAGAGAGAGAGAGAGAGAGAGAGAGAGAGAGAGAGAAGACAGGACCAGACAGAACAGAGAGACAGAGAGACAGACAGACAGACAGACAGACAGACGACAGACAGACAGACAGACAGACAGACAGACAGACAGACAGACAGACAGACAGACAGAACGGAAAAAAAGACAGACAGACAGACAGACAGACAGACAGACAGACAGACAGACAGACAGACAGACAGACAGACAGACAGACAGACAGACAGAGCGCTGCATGGTTACTATAGGAATAATAGAGGATCTCCATTCAGTGATTAAACCTCTAGACAATCTATAATCTGAAAACACAGCCTGGCAGTGCACAGGCGTAGTGTAATATAGAGATATCAACTCAGTCTGCTTATGGCCTACTGATCTATGTGCCAATAGTGCTTCATACTGTAGAGCACAGGTGGGCTCCACTCAGAAAGATGGGCGAGTCAGTGAGGTGCAGACGTAAATGAAGCATTGTTAATTGAGGAGTGTTGTCCCATTTACCCAGCTAGAGCCCATTAGAGGTTAGCAGCAGCAGTCTGGAGCTGCCTCTCACAGCAGGAGCCCAATACCAAACAACTATTAGACTGGACCTAATTGCATTCATCTTCTCCTAACACATTTTGGGTTACTTATTTATTTCAAAACTCATTATTTTGGCCCCAGATGTTTATTTTTGATCATTTCTCAAATGTGGTTTATTTATTCAATCTGTCCCATTTTTCCTACCTCATGAACGTGTTCCTAATCAATCTATTGGCCTACCATTGTTTACTGCTTCAATATGGACATTTTGACCATAACATAACATCAAATTCTGCCTACAGTAATTGTACAAATATAGTATATTTACTAAAATCCAAATTTCTCTGTAGACATACCAAATCAGAGGGTGGAAGAGGGAGACCTGTGTCAGTGATTTTGACCAGATGTCACCTGCAGATAGAGCCTCCCATGTAGGCCTACTCACATAAGATTACACAGTAACTGTTCAATACATACTGTAGAATTAGGAATCAGAACTCATATATACATTGGTAGCTTGAAGGTGTAACCCCTACATTCAAGATAAAAACGTGTTTCTTTCCATCTTTATAAATAGTCAAACTATCATTTCCCCCTTTCTCTCACATCYAGTTTTACAGTTGTGTGCATTGATGCATACATTTGTGGCAGAAGTGAGTTCCTTTAGTATGGTAGCATATTGCTTCCACTCAGAAAAATATATTTGTTATATCATTATTACGAGATAAGATCATGTTATTACAGGCCTCCCGAGTGGCGCAGCAGTCTAAGGCACTACATCACAATGTTGCAGTGTCACTACAGCCTGGGGTTTGATCCCAGGCTGTAGCTTGCTTCCGGGTTAAGTGAGCAGGTGTTAAAACCTCTTGACACTACAGGGGGTGCTGTTTCAACTTGGACATTTATCGTTCCCAAATTAAACTGCCTCGTACTCAATTCTTGCTCGTACAATATGCATATTATTATTACTATTGGATAGAAAACAATCTCTAGTTTCTAAAACCGTTTGAATTATGTCTGTGGGTGAACCACAACTCTTTCTGCAGCGAAATCCATGACAGGAACTGCGAAGGTCTGAAAACTGGGCTCTGTTCTCAGATCAGTTTAAAGGTCTGTATGTATCCTATGGGTATCCTATGGGTCGACATCCTATGGGTCGACCGCCTTCCCCTGGATGTCAGTAACCAATGAGAAGTGGAATGGAGTGTCTACGTAGTTCTCAGAGCTTATAAAAGGCCAAGGAACGAAGTGCGCTCTCTTTTCGTCGTTCGTCATTACGCAAAGCAAGACCTCAAGATGGCATTTTGAAACGCTCAGTTATCGGCCTTAGCTATATCCGTCTGTAATTKAATTCGATATAGGTGTTAGAAACATCATAACGAAGTTATTTTAAACCGAGTTATATCAGTTTATGCGAGTATATTGCTATTTTCGGAATTTCCTTAGTATTGCGTTTTGGGGATTTGGGAATGTTGTGGCCACATAGCTATTGTTAGCTGCTAATTCCGAAGTTGAAGACGACGTTTTACAACCCAAGCAACGATTCTTTTGGACAAGGACACCTTGCCCAAGATTCTGATGGAAGCTCGTCCAAAAGTAAGAACTATTTATGATGTTATCCGTATTTATGTGGAAAAATGTAAACGCATTTGTCCGCCGTTATTGCGGCACTAGTCTGGCTGTAACGCACACTGTATGTCTAGTAACGTTAATTTTAAAAATCTAACTCAGCGGTTCGATTAATAACTAATGCATCTTTCATTTGCTGTCCAACCTGTATTTTTTAGTCAATCTAATCGATAAATAATCGTAAACTTAGGTGCCTTTCCAAGATGGCGCGGCCAGAATGCATGACCTGTTGCCACTGATCACATGATTTAACAACGATTTGTGCTGCAAATATGCACATTTTCGAACAAAAACCTATATGCATTGTGTAATATGATGTTACAGGACTGTCATCTGACGAGAAGTATATCAAGGTTATCCAAAATTATATATCTTTTGCTGTATTGTTACGATCGCTAACCTGTGCTGCTGGCTAATTGCTTGTGTTTCTGGCTATTGTGCTAAGTCAATATAATGCTTATATGTGTTTTCGCTGTAAAACACTTAAAAATCTGACATATGGCTGGATTCACAAGATGTGGGCTTTCATTTGCTGTACGCTGTGTATTTTTTCAGAAATGTTTAAGATGAGGTAATTAGGTATTTGCGTTGGTCTCTGTAATTATTCTGGCAGCTTCGGCACTATTTCAGATTGCAGCTGCAATGTGAACTGTGATTTATACCTGAAATATGCAAATTTTCTAAGAAAAACATATGCTATACATATAAATATGTTATCAGACTGTCATCTTATGAAGTTGTTTCTTGGTTAGTGGCTATTTATATCTTTATTTGGTCGAATTAGTGATGGCTACTGATGGAGTAAAAAACTGGTGGAGTAAAAAAAGTGTGTCTTTTGTTAACGTGGTTAGCTATAGATTTACATATTGTGTCTTCCTGTAAAACATTTAAAAAATCAGAAATGATGGCTGGATTCACAAGATGTGTATCTTTCATCTGGTGTCTTGGACTTGTGATTTAATGATATTAGATGCTAGTATTACTTGTTGACGCTATGCTAGGCTATGCTAGTCAGCTTTTTTACTGTGGGGGGTGCTCCGGATCGGGTTTTGGGAGAATTAGAGTTAAGAAGCACGGCTTGGCGTGGCGTCCTTTTCGACCTGTTTACCTCTCCCGATCCCTTGGGGTTATAGCAATGAGACAAGATCGCAATTGGCTATTCTGAAAAGTGGGTTAAATACTTTTTTAAAAACTCTCTAGGATAGGGGGCAGCAAAATTCACTATTGGATGAATTGGCCCAATTTCAACTCCTTCTTACTCATCCCAGAATATAAGAGATACATATATTAGTAGAATTGGATAGAGAACACTCTGAAGTTTCTAAAACTTGTGAATTCATGTCTGTAAGTAAAACACTTATGTAGCAGGCAAAACCCCGAGACTAACCATTCATTTGTTTTTTGTTGTTTTACAAGTCACTGTCTGTTCAATGAGTTTCATTTGAATACTGGATTTCTAATCACCCTGTTTGTAAGTTCCTACCGCTTCCACTGATGTCACCACTCTTTGGAAATAGGTTGAGGTTATCTTCCTTTGTGCAATGAAGAAGATGAAGGCCCCTGGAAACAGTTATAACGTCATGTTACTGTTGAGAGTTGCGCAAGATAGAAAGAAGGTTAGCGTTAGTTTGTTGATCTCCTGTATTGAAAAACAGATAGACCGTCTTCAATTTGATCGATTATTAACGTTTACAAATACCTTAAGTTGTATTACAAAAGTAGTTTGAAATGTTTTGGCAAAGTTTAGAGGTAATTTTTGAGATATTTTGTGTCAGTGAGCTTTGCGGCAAATTGGAAGCCGTTTTTTTGATTCAACGCCGCAACTAGATATGGACAATTTGGATATATATGGACGGAATTAATCGAACAAAAGGACTATTTGTGATGTTTATGGGACATATTGGAGTGCCAACAAAAGAATCTCGTCAAAGGTAAGGCATGATTTATATTTTATTTCTGCGTTTTGTGTCGTGCCTGCAGTGTTGAAATATGCTACACTCTCTTTGTTTACTGTTGTGCTATCATCAGATAATAGCATCTTATGCTTTCACCGAAAAGCCTTTTTGAAATCTGACATGGTGGCTGGATTCACAACGAGTGTAGCTTTAATTTGGTATCTTACATGTGTCATTTAATTAAAGTTAGATTTTATATCATTTTTTTAAATTTGGCGCTCTACATTTTCCCTGGCTATTGGCCAAGTGGGACGGTAGCGTCCCACATATCCAAGAGAAGTTAAAAGATCACGTTATTACGAAGTAATTCAATAACTCGTTATAGTGAGATAATCCATTATCTCGTTATTACGAGAAAGATCACGTGATAATGAGAAAGTCATCGTTATTACGAAATTATCCGGTTGCTCGTTATTATGAGAAATATTATGACTCTTTAATGGCATCAGACAAAGGCTCTGCATCTATAATCGTGCTCCTAAACCTTACTGTCACTTTCGACACCATCAATCACCACATTATTTGGGAGAGATTGGAAACCATAATTGGCCTATGTGGACAAGTTCTTGCCTGGATTGGATCTTATCTGTCGGAAAGATATCAGTCAGTCTCTGTGGATGGTTTATCCTCTGACAAATCAAATGGTAAGTTTTGGTGTTCCTCAAGGTTCCATTCTATGACCACTATTGTTTTCACCATATATGCTACCTCTTGGTGATGTCATTGGGAAACACAATGTCAACTTTCACAGCCGCACCAATGTGTCCACCGCAAGGACTACAAGGACTCGCTAGTGCACGATGAGCCATGGAACGACCCCTGGCCAAACCCTCCCCTAACCCGGACAATGCTGGGCTAATTGTGTGCCGCCCTATGGGGCTCCCGGCCACAGCCGGCTGTGACACAGCCTGGAATCGAAAAAAGACTCCAACCACCCAAGTCATAGATTGTTTTCTCTGCTACCGCATGGTAAGCGGTACCGGAGCACCAAGTCTGGGACCAAAAGGCACCTGAACAGCTTCTACCCCGAAGCCATAATACTACTGAACAGTTAATCAAATGGCTACATGGACTATTTACACAGCCAGGTCACCCGTGATACAGGTCAGTATTCAACGTCCATCTGTATCTGAGGACGTCGAGAGATAACGTAGAAACCGGCCACCAGGGCAACAGTGAGCGCTGTTACCTTCAACTAGGTTTCGGTTTTGCTACAGCTTTGTGGACAGGGATGGCAGATGAGCGTAAGCATCTGCCTATAATAACACAGGGCAAGACCCAGATGCAGACACAGGAGGCAGATGGTTTGAGTCTCTGATATTTATTGAAATACAAGGGGCAGGCAATGGGCAGGTCGGGGACCGGCAGAAGTTCATGAACCAGGTCAGAGTCCAAAAGGTACAGTGGGGGCAGCAGGCTCGAGATCAAGGCAGGCTGAATGGTCAGGCAGGTGGGCTCAGTGTCTGGGCAGAATGGGTTGGAACCGGGAGGGCTAGAAAAACAGAGACTAGGAAAACAAGAGCACGGAAAAACACACTGGTAAGCTTGACAAGACGAACTGGCAACAGACAAACAGAGAACACAGGTATAAATACACTGGGGATAATGGGGAAGATGGGTGACACCTGGAGGGGGGTGGAGACAACCACAGACAGATGAAACAGATTAGGGTGTGACACTGTCTCTGATTCCAAAGGTTACAAGTTCAAAGCATCTGCCTCTGACTCCAAAGGTTGCAAGTTTGAAGCATCTGTTTCTGATTCCAAAGGTTCGATTCCAGCGATAGAAAGGGTGTTTTTGAGATTTTTGAGATTTTTGTTTTAAGCCTATCCCAAATTTTAACCCTTACCTTAACCATTCAGAGTTAATACCTAACCTTAAGATTTCGGAGTTAATGTCTAAACTTAACCCTAACCTTAAAAATGTGTAGTTAATACCTAAACTTAAACTCTTCGAAATTTGATGTTTGAAAAACATGGATGAACGTCTAATCCTGACGTGAGACTGTGAGAGCCAGTTGATTTACCTTGACCCCCTTTATTACTTATTTCTTTATCTTAATTGTTTTGCATTGACCTCCTTCCACTGGCTCTATGCACACTCACTAGACTCTAGCCACACACTCACACATACTACACTGTCATTCCAACACACACACACACACACACACACACACTTTCACACTCTTCATATATGCTGCAGCTCCTCTGTTAATTATATATCCTGATTGCTTAGTCACTTTTACCCTTACCCACATGTACATACAGTATCACCTCAACTACCTCGTACCCCTGCACATTGACTCGGTACTGTAGTCCTTGTATTTAGCCTCGTTATATTTTTTATTGTGTTATAATTTCCTTTTTATTTAGCTAATATTTGTCTTGTTTTTTTTAACTCTGCATTGTTTGGAATGGGCTCATAAGTAAGCATTTCACTGTAAAGTCTACACCTGTTGTATTCAGCGCATGTGACCAATAAAATGTGATTTGATTTAAACCTGTTTCAGAGAAATCCGATTGTGAACCTCAGTCACAGAAGCAATGAAATAAGAGGTAGAAATCCACTTTCTCCTGGTAATCTCATTCGCTACCATCTGATGTGCAGATGAGCATCAGTCTGGAGCTGCCTCTCACAGGGGGAGCCCAATAGCAAACAACTATTGTATTCATCTTCTAACACATTTTGGGTTACTCAATTATTTCAAAAGTCATTATTTTGGCCCCAGATGTATATTTTTTWATCATTTCTCAAATGCGGTTTATTTATTCAATTCGTCCCATTTTCATGAACGTGTTCCTTTTAAATCTATAGGCCTACCATTGTTTAGTGTTTCAAKATGGACATTTTCACCAGCACCAATAACATAACATTCCACCTACAGTATTTGGAAAAATATAGTATATTTTTTCAAATCCAGGATTCTCTGGAGACATACTGTCACGATCGTGTGGAGGAGAGACGGACCAAAACGCAGCATGAGGAAAATAAGCCATCTTCTTTTAATTAAACGAACGAAGATGAACATGAAACGAAAACACTATTACAAACAAACAAAACAACAAATGATCGTGAAGCTAAATAACGCAAGTGCCCAGACAAGCAACAAACGTTAAAGACAACTACCCACAAAAGCCTACTGCCYATGGCTACCTTAAATATGGCTCCCAATCAGAGACAAATGAATGACAGCTGTCTCTGATTGAGACCCAATCTAGGCAGCCATAGACATAACTAGACAACCTAACAATACTCTATCCCATACACAGAGACCTGTCTCTTATACACATCTAGATGTGTATAAGAGACAGATTTTATGCCTACCTCATGCCTTTTGCACACATTGTATATAGATTCTCTTTTTTTTCTACCATGTTATTGACTTGTTTATTGTTTACTCCATGTGTAACTCTGTGTTGTCTGTTCACACTGCTATGCTTTATCTTGGCCAGGTCGCAGTTGCAAATGAGAACTTGTTCTCAACTAGCCTACCTGGTTAAATAAAGGTGAAATAAATAAAATAAAATAAAATCAGCAACCTGTATCAGTGATTTTGACCAAATGTCACCTGCGGATTGAGCCTCCCATGTAGGCCTACTCGCATAAGATTATACAGTAACTGTTCTGTACACAGTATTAGGAATTAGAACTCTCTATGCATTGGTAGCTTGAGGGTGTCAAAAGATACAAATAATGACAACCTGCTAATTAAAAGTAATAACGTTACCGCCATGTGCTACAGATGTCTGGTCAAAACACGTGATGGTAGGTAAACTTTGCGTTTCAAAGGAAACAAAGTTAAACTTTTCTTAAGAAAGACATTTTCTAAATGAATATCTTAATGTTACTCTGGTCTGTGTTCTTTGAATTTACTATGCACAGTGTTTAAACATGACCAGCAGTAGCAGTTAACAAGACCTAGCAATTAATTTGTAGYTAATTTTGCAAACAGTGAATTCATGTGGGGAGGATTAAGGGAAATGTCAAACAACTCGATAGCACATGTACATCATCACATGAGTATCCTATAATTATATTTTGTTGGTGGGTATTTTATCCTGGAAAAGTTTATCAATTTGCTTCTTTATAACCCCCACATTCAGGAAAAGGCGGGTCAAACAGGCCCCCATTAACATCGACGGGGCTGTAGTGGAGCTGGTCGAGAGTTTCAAGTTCCTTGGTGTCCACATCACCAACAAATGATCATGGTCCAAACACACCAAGACAGTCGCGAAGAGGGCACGACAAAACCTTTTCCTTCTCAGGAGAATGAAAAGATTTGGCATGGGTCCCCAGATCCTCAAAAGGTTCTACAGCTGCACYATCGAGAGCATCCTGACCAGTTGCATCACCGCCTGGTATGGCAACTGCCCAGCCTCTGACCATAAGGCGCTACAGAGGGTAGTGCGAACAGCCCAGTACATCACTGGGGCCAAGCTTCCTGCCATCCAGGACCTATATAATTGGCGGTGTCAGACGAAAGCCCATAAAATTGTCAGACTCCAGTCACCCAAGTTATAGACTGTTTTCTCTGCTACCGYACGGCAAGCGGTACCGGAGCACCAAGTCTAGGACCAAAAGGCTCCTTAACAGCTTCTACCCCCAAGCCATAAGACTGCTGAACAATTAATAAAATCGCCACCGRACAATTTACAGTGACCCCCTCCCCCCTTTTTGTACACTGCTGCTACTCGCTGTTTATTATCTATGCATAGTGACTTCATCCCACCTACATGTACAAATTACCTCAACTAACCTGTACCCCCACACACTGACTCGGTACCGGTGCCCCCTGTATATAGCCTCGTTATTGTTACCCTTATTGTGTTACTTTTTATTATTACTTTTTATTTTAGCCTACTTGGTAAATATTTTCTTAACTCTTCTTGAACTGCACTGTTGGTTAAGGGCTTGTAAGTAAGCATTCACGGTAAAGTCTACACTTGTTGTATTCGGTGCATGTGACAAATAAAGTTTGATTTGATTTGACATTCAAGATAGAAAATGTGTGTTTCTTTCCATCTTTATATGTAGTCAGACTATCAAAATGATAGTTTTGCAGTTTTGTGCATTGTAGCTAGGTTTCCATCCAATTGGTGGCGGATTTTCATGTGAATATTCTAAAATCAGCGTAAAAAAAATATGCGGATTTTCCCACCAGAGATGTGTTTCATCAAACTGCCTTCATTTTGCTGGACCCCAGGAAGAGTAGCTGCTGCATTGACAGCARCTGATGGGGATCCATAATACAAAAACAAATTGACTTGTTGCTGATAAAAGTCTGTGAGTGATGACATAGTGCACATAAAAATAACTTTTGCGGTTAAATTGTACCAAATAAAAAATACAAGTTAAATGGGTTTGCATCGCATTTTCTACTGATGGTTTTGTCACGAGAAATGTTGCTTTACATAGTGTACGTGCCCACTCTGGTATTGGCACATGCWCTCTAGCCAACAGCTTGCAGATACAGTGGGAGTATAACCTACACTGTGGGCAAAACCTGTATGGTGTCTTTTTCTGACCACCATACAACCAGTTGGTCATAATTGTGACCTCTATCTGACCAGCTAGTCATATAATTCTGACCACTATATTATGTGCTATGTTATGTAGCCTACTGGTCATAGTTAGGACCTCATCATAACCTGGTAATGACCACCTGGCTACAGTTCATTACCTCCTGTATAAAGTATAACAGAGAATAAAGTTGGGTGTTGAAAACCTTGTTCATTACATTTCGATTTGTTTCCATAGTAACCAATAAAGTTAAAAGCTGCAACATATTCGTGCATTTAAAATATACTGAACAAAAATATAAACGCAACATGCAACAATTTCCACAATTTTCCTGAGCTACAGTTCATATAAGAAATCAGTCAATTGAAATATATTCATTAGGCCCGAATGGATTTCACATGGGTGGGCCTGGGAGGGCATATGTCCACTCACTTGGGAGCCAGGCCCAACCACTCAGAATGAGTTTTTCCCCACAAAAGCACTTTATTACAGACAGAAATACTCCTCAGTTTCATCAGCTGTCTGGGTGGCTGGTYTCAGACGACCCCCCAGGTGAAGAAACCAGATGTGGAGGTCCTGGGCAGACATGGTTACACGTGGTCTGCGGTCGTGATGCCGATTGGACATACTGGTAAATTCTCTATAACGACGTTGGTCGAGAAACGATGGTAGAGAAATTAACTCTGCAAGACATCTGTGGCGTTGTGTTGTGTGACAAAATTGCACATTTTAGAGTGGCCATTTATTTTCCCCAGAACAAGGTGGACCTGTGTAATGATCATGCTTAATCAGCTTCTTGATATGCCGCACCTGTCAGGTGGATGGATTATCTTGACAAAGGAGAAATGCTCACTAAAGGGGATGTAAACAAATTTGTACACAAMATTTGAGAAAAATAAGCTTTTTGTGCATATGGAACATTTCTGGGATATTTAATTTCAGCTCAAGAAACATGGGATCAACACTTTACATGTTGTGTTTATATTTCTGTTCAGTGTAGATCAAGCAATAGCAAAAACAATTCTACATCACAATTTTTTGCACATCTGCGTACAGTAATTGTTTCATAATTCACCCACAGACATTACATGAATAGAAAGACTGGGACACAGAGTATATAAAGGCAGGTTGTTGATTAATAATAGTGGTGCGATGGGTCAGATCTGCAGTGAAGACAATCAGTAAATTACAACTTTACCAATTTGAGATTTTAAAAGAAAACTAGAAAAGGACATTCCTGAAGAAACTTTGTGGACTCAGCTGGCTAAAAGTATTTCCAAAGTATTTCCATGGTACTAGTTGAAGAAGTTTGTGTCAGTTATAGCTGAGAGATGTCTTCAAAAAAGAGCAACTCCTCCTCCACCCTGGCAGTCAGGGGCATATTTTGGACATTCAAGAGGGCTTGCAAAAACTAAGAAAATAATATAATGATTTGCATAATGTGTATATACAGGACAAGACAGAACAGTAACGCACAGTAAAATCTACAAAAAATGTCTCATTGTCTATGTCAAATGTCTCAACTGCTCACATTTACTTACCAATTACATTGGAGAATACACGAGTGGTAGCAAAGGCATGTTCGCTCCTCTGTCCCCTCATATTGAAGTGGGACATTAATTCATTGTCAGAGTCCTTGAAGAACAGTGGGTTGGAGTCAGGCGCAGAGAGCAGAGGGTTCGAATAAATTTATATTTTATTCCCGGAAAAAATGGTCACGCCACAAACACAAGGCGCATAAACTGACCGGCCCTACACAGGACCCAAAATGTCCGGGAAAACAGAATACAAACGAACATCCACAACCTAACAGAAAAACAATCCCGCACAAACCCGCAAGAAACACAATAAGGAACAGGTGCAACTAATAAGACCAAACGAACAGAAAAGGAAAAAGGGATTGKTGGCGGCTAGTAGACCGGCGATGACGACCGCCGAGCACCGCCCGAACAGGCAGGGGAGCCACCTTCGGTGGGAGTCGTGACATTCATTGATCATCAATCTGAAACATTTTAAGAAAGATGATATCAAAATTAGACAGTAGTAGTTGGATAATTAACATTTTTAACTAATCTCTAAATGGCAAAGTTTAGCTTAATCCTAATACATGTTGTAATATTCAAACAACTTTATATAAACACATTGCTCCATAATCCTGAGGACATTGTCCCGGACAAAGAATCCCCCAAGAAAAGTAAATGCAAAAATATAAGTATGTGTAAAGAGGCATTAAAGAGACAACCAAATATCGTCTTTATCAAAAGTGATGTGTCTGTCATATCATTCCTGCAACAATCATTGTTAGAAATGACTGTAATTGGCTAATCTCTTCCTCTTCTCTGCAAATGTGCACACGTGAGTTTGAATGAACGACAGGAAGAATGAGTTAGAGAGAAATGGGAGAAGCTTTACATGACTCACAAAGGGAGGTGTCTGTTGAATCAGGACACATGAGTTTTGCACCTGGGAAAAAAAGGCAAGTTAAAATAAAATTTGATTTGCTTTACAAACGTATTTTAGAAGCATTGCTATTTCWATTAGATCTACTTACATTACACTCTAAGAAAAAAGGCTTACAAAATGGTTATTCTGCTGTCCCCATAGGAGAACCCTTTTGGGTTCCATGTAGAACCCTCTGTGGAAAGGGTTCTACATGGAAACCAAAAGAGTTCTACCTGAACAAAAAAGGGTGTACAAGGATCCCTGATGAATCAAGAAAACGTCACATATTTGGGGGTACACGTTAAAAAATTTTGGCTAACTTAAAATGTCTCTCAAAGGTGGTCTGCAGAAGAGCTGGCATGACCCAGGTTACAACATTGCCTGGGTTCCTCCTAACTGTGGCATGGTACACAGTTGGCTGGAAAAGAACTGTGTCCGGGATCCAAACCGCATCACTGTTTGAGGGATTATGAGAAAGAGGTGATGGATTATGAGAAAGACGTGATGGATTATGAGGCAAAGGTGATGATTATGAGGAAAAGGTGATAGATTATGAGGAGGAGGGAGAAGAAAAGGAAGAAGAGGACAGAAGAGGACAAAAGGAAGAGAATGAGGACACTGAGGAGGAGGCCATGCAATCCGGTTATCGAGCTGGTCTCTATGGGGGTGCCACAGGGTTCAATTCTCGGGCCGACTCTTTTCTCTGTATATATCAATGATGTCGCTCTTGCTGCTGGTGATTCTCTGATCCACCTCTACGCAGATGACACCATTCTGTATACATCTGGCCTTTCTTTGGACACTGTTTTAATAAACCTCCAAACAAGCTTCAAATCCATACAACACTCCTTCCGTGGCCTCCAACTGCTCTTAAACGCTAGTCAAATTAAATGCATGCTTTTCAACCGATCACTGCCCGCACCCGCCCGCCCGCCTAGCATCACTACTCTGGATGGTTCTGACTTAGAATATGTGGACACTATAAATACCAAGGTGTCTGGCTAGACTGTAAACTCTCCTTCCAGACTCATATTAAGCATCTCCAATCCGAAATTAAATCTAGAATCGGCTTCCTAGTTTGCTAAAAAGCCTCCTTCACTCATGCTGCCAAGCATACCCTCATAAAACTGACTATCCTGCCGATCCTTGACTTCGGCGATGTCATTTACAAATTAGCCTCCAACACTCTACTCAGCAAATTGGATGCAGTCTATCACAGTGCCATCCCTTGTGTCACCAAAGCCCCATATACTACCCACCATAGCGACCTGTATGCTCTCATTGGCTGGTCCTCGCTACATATTCTTCGCCAAACCCACTGGCTCCAGGTCATCTATAAGTCTTTGCGAGGTAAAGCCCCGCCTTATCTCAGCTCACTGGTCACCATAGCAGCACCCACCCGTAGCACGCGCTCCAGCAGGTATATTTCACTGGTCATCCACGAAGCCAAAACCTCCTTTGGCCGCCTTTCCTTCCAGTTCTCTGCTACCAATGTCTGGAATGAATTGCAAAAATCACTGAAGTTGGAGACTTATATCTCCCTCACTAACTTCAAGCATCAGCTGTCAGAGCAGCTTACCGATCGCTGCAGCTGTACACAGCCCATCTGTAAATAGCCCATCCAACCAACTACCTACCTCATCCCCATACTTGTTTTTGTTTTTTTTCTGCTCTTTTGCACACCACTATTTCTACTTGCACATCCTCATCTGCACATCTATCACTACAGTGTTAATTGCTAAATTGTAATTTTTTCGCCACTATGGCCTATTTATTGCCTTACCTCCTTACTTCGTTTGCACACACTGTATACAGATTTTCTRTTGTGTTATTGACTGTACGTTTGTTTAGCCCATGTGTAACTTTGTGTTGTTGTTTTTGTCGCACTGCTTTGCTTTATCTTGGCCAGGTCGCAGTTGTAAATGAGAACTTGTTCTCAACTGGCCTACCTGGTTAAATAAAGGTGAAATTTATAAAAAAAAGAGAAGAGAATGAGGAAAAAGAGGTGGATTTTGAAGATTGGTTAAAGTTGGTTGAAGAGTGGCTTGAAGAGCATGAGGATTCTGATGAAGAGGATTATTATGGAGATGACTATTATGATGAAGATTATTATTATTCTGAAGTAGATTATGAAGATGAGGAAGTGGATGAGGAAGATAATAATGAGGAAGAATAGATGGTATTATGAGGAGGGGTCATGGTAACTGGTGGTGTCTTCGAGGCAGAGGGACAGAGGCCTCCTCTGTGCAAAACTCACTACAGCACCCTTACGTGCAATAGACTCACTTTCATCGTTCCTTTTCTGATGTAATATACTGCAGGAACTGCTAGAAATTACACTTTCAGATGAATGTTGTGTGGCAGACCAGGGGGTTGGGTCAAAACGTTTACACAGATCAGACACGGACAGAGTAGGATTCGCTCAATTTCAAAGGTGTTTATTAAAATAATAGTTCAAAAGAAAAGGTCTCCCCCATGGGGACGGGATACCGTCTTCTGGGCTCCGGGTCTTGCTGTATCCTGTCGGGATCAAAAACTGAACTCCCTCCTGTTACCTCTGGTACCATCCCCAACAATACGGGAGTCCTTTCCTCCCCCAGTTTTTCCCCTGTGTKCTACCCTTCTGGCAGCTTCATGGGACTTGTACAGCTGGTGAGCAATCAGCCCTTGATTACTCACCAATCCCCAATCAGCCCCAATTAGTCCTGGCCGGAGAGCCCGTTGAGACCTGGCACGTCCAGCAGATGAAGCCATCGCCTCGTGATGTTTACTCCGTCTGTCACCAGGCCTCGACGAGTCTCCCCCTGGTGGCTGACCTGCTGTACGCCACAGTTGATTAGGGAAAGTAAATCATCACGTTCCCTAGAAAATGAAGTATGTTTTTCATGTTTGTTTTGTTGTCTTTTATTTATTGGTTTTACTGTGTGCTGCATCTTCATCTCTGTTTATGTGTCTATTTTAAATGTTGATTTTGTATTTGTTGATTTCTCTGTAGATGCTTTTGGTTCCGAGTTGTGGTAAATTAGGGCTGTGCCGATATCAGTGACGATACCAGTATCGAAAGATTCTTCTCCTGTCCACTTACATCCCCACTTCCATTTAATTTCAGTACAATGATTCACAGCTTGAGACTGACTTCAGAAGGGTTGGTGACCACCACTCACTAAATTGGTTTTACTCCAAATCTCCAATTCACATTTAAAATCCTTTCAATAAACCTGTTTCATAGAAATCGGATTGTGAACCTCAGTCACAGAAGCAATGAAATAAGAGCAATGAAATCCACTTTCTCCTGACAATCTCATTCACTACCATCTGATGTTGCCAAAGTGAAATCCTCATCAATCTGATTTCTTGGTTTTGTACGAAATCAATCTTATATTTCACTTCTCACATTGTGTGTCAAGATGTAGGCCTATTTTTGTACATGCGACAAACGAACCACATTAATCCATCTGATTATGTTCCCATTATAGCTCATCTCTACACTGCCTTTGACAGAATGACAGTATATATTCACAAGACTTGCAAACATTTGAACACTTATCCTGGAAGGAAACGCAATGTCTGTTAAGTAGAAATCCAATCTTAATGCAGTATGTAAATCCAGACTGATTTGTCCACATGACTGTAATGCAGAATCTAATAATTGGGAACATGATGTAAGCTATAGAGATCAAAGGATTCTTTAGATCAGAAACACAAGCAGAACCCAGGGTTTATACACGGTCAGCAGAGAGGTTTCACAAGATTACACACACACACACACACACACACACACACACACACACACACACAACAACACACACACACACACACACACCACACACACACACACACACACACACACACACACACACACACACACACACACACACACACACACACACACACACACACACACACACACACACACACACATACCAGGGAAGGGAGTGTACACACCATCCATGCTTTAACAGCTCAGATTAAGTGGAGGACTTTACAATCATTTCACTCCTTCTTCCACATCACAGTTTTCCACTCTGTGACCATTCCAGACCACTGGTCTGTATACTGTACAGGAATCCTCATCCAAGCCCAACATGAGCAGGTCAAACTAAATGGCCTGGGCTGAGCACACCACCTCTACAAAAAACAAAAAACTATTAAACCTACAACCTATTACAGACCACTTCAAGACAACATYATCATCTTCCCCAAGTCATTAATGTCAGTCAGGGTTGGGGGCAATTTCATTTCAATTCAGTCAATGCACAGTTCAATAATTGAAAAGTGTTATGTGACTGACTGACAATATCTGTACAATAGCTTCAGTGTTTTACACAAGTCACTGTACTGTACAGCAGTATCCAGTAAGTGCCTTCACCACATGGTCACAAGATGCATTGTTTCGTAATGTGACTGGCTGCCGGTACCTCACAGCCCAGTGGCTCCAATGTGCCATGCAACTAACTGTACTGCACAGCACTACCCAGTTGATGACTTCATTCCTTCACCACAAGTTACAGTAACAAGCTCTGCGGTCGGGGACTTGTATGTGGTGATAAGCGCTGATTGGGCTGCATGGGAGGAGAGGCCCTGAGATAGATGGAGAGGTCCTGAGATAGACTTGGAACCACTTCTCCCGATGGATTGCTCATGTGCTTTTTGATGCGGTAGTTAACTGGGACGGCCGAAGTGTCCTCTGTCACGGGGAACCCTCCACCCTGTAACCCATTCAGGAATAATCGCTCACATTTTCAGCTCATCAGAAGAATAGGAGGATGATTGAAGAAAACAGGAGATGGGGTTAGAGTATTATTTTAGGTATGAGTTGAATGATTCACATGTTGTTCTTTTAATGCTGCAGGTTTGTGATATATGTGAGGTAATTTCCCTTCTACTATACCAAGAGTGTGGACATGAGGAATTCAGATAACCCTGGGCATTGAGAGCAGTAATGTCTATGAAAGCAACAGGATGTGCAAGTCACTCATTGAGGACAATGGAAGTTGAATAGAACATGCTTATTTCTAAAAGCCTTCACCAGGGTGCTTGAGCAATGGTATTTTGTGTATAAGGTGACAGTTGTATCATTACACACACTTATATGGATGGATGCACGCATGACTAAGTCCCCACAGTAGACCACTTAATATCACAGCCTCTCCGGTAGTTACAGATAACCATTCCATCAAATTTTGTCCGTGGGGATATGATATGCCATTCCTTCTTGATTTGTGACAGAAATGTGTATAAAGTGACAGTCACAACATACTTATGGATGCGTACAGTACAACCTATTTCACCAGAGTACCAATACACCGCAAACTCTCTCATAGTCATCATATTCAACCACTCAATCCAACCTTCTTTCTTGTTTGGTTGTGAAAATGGCTCAAGTACAGAAGCTTAGCCTACTGTAAGACCTCTAAGAAACAGATCTGAGGGTCTCTGCTGCTGTGCTAACTCAATTTCAGAGGACAATGGGCACTGTCTTGATTTCTAAAACCCAAATTTACATTCAGAGCCGTGGCACCTGTCTGGAGTGTTCATCTTTCCATTGGCGAGGGGCTGCAGGGGGGAGAGGAGAATAGGTCCACATTATGGGAGGCTAAGGCACCGGGATTAGATTGAAAGTGAAACTGTTTGAATTGCATTCAAATGGAAATAGGGAGGGAGCAGCACTTATGGCCTGGGCTTAGAATCCATTGAGACGGATCTCAATTGGATTTGACCAGATTGAGCAGCTGAATAAAGGTGGGGGGACCTGAGAAGGAATCGACCCAGACAATGACGTAGTGGGTGATGGCGGCAGCTCCAGGAACCCCCCTTCACCCAGGACTCCTGTCCTCAGCCCCCAAATCCCCCTCCTCCCACCGTGGTTGTATTATCACCTGCTGGCCTGGCTCTCCTCTCCACAGTCTCCCAATTACAGCGCTGCCTGCCTATGCTGAAGAACAAGCCAAATAACCCCCTGCCGTCCTAACTCCCCCCTCCTCTCCGCAACCCCATAACCTCCACCTCCTCCTCTCTGCCTGCACACAGTGTAGAGAGAGAAATAGTGGGAGAGAGAGAAAGGCAGGTGTCTGGTGCTCCTGTCTGTTACACCATCTGCAAGAGTCAGCGCTAATGAGAATGAATTTGCTATTTGGTGATAATTGCGGCAAATATTATTTGGCGGAGTTAAACTAAGCTGCCCTGTTCAGGTGTATAGATGCCGGCAGAGTTGGTTTCAGGTGTCTAGACGCAGGCAGAATTGGATTCAGGTGTCTAGACGCAGGCAGAGTTGGGTTCAGGTGTCTAGACACAGGCAGGGTTAGATTCAGGTGTCTAGACGCAGGCAGAGTTGGGTTCAGGTGTCTAGACGCGGGCAGAGTTGGGGTCAAGGTGGGTTTTTTTTTTCCCTAGACGCAGGCAGAGTTGGGTTTCAGGTGTACTAGAACGCAGGCAGAGTTGGGGTCAGGTGTCTAGACGCAGGCAGAGTTGGGTTCAGGTGTCTAGACGCAGGCCCGAGTTGATTCCAGGTGTCTAGACGCAGGCAGAGTTGGGTTCAGGTGTCTAGACGCAGGCAGGGTTAGATTCAGGTGTCTAGACGCAGCAGAGTTGGGTTCAGGTGTCTAGACGCAGGCAGAGTTGGGTCAGGTGTCTAGACGCAGGCAGAGGTTGGGTTCAGGTGTCTAGACGCAGGCAGAGTTGGATCAGGTGTCTAGACGCAGGCAGAGTTGGGTTCAGGTGTCTAGACGCAGGCAGGAGTCGATTCAGGTTGTCTAGACGCAGCACGAGTTGGAATTCAGGTGTCTAGATGCAGGCAGAGTTGGTCTCAGGTGTTAGAAGCAAGGCAGAGTTGGATTCAGGTGTCTAGAGCAGGCAGAGTTGATTCCGGTGTCTAGACACAGGCAGAGTTGTATTCAGGGTGTCTAGACAGAGCAAGAGTTGTATTCAGGTGTCTAGAACCAGGTAGAGTTGGATTCAGGTGTCTCGAACACAGGCAGAGTTGGATTCAGGTTGTCTAGAAGCAGGCCAGAGTTAGATTCAGGTGTCTAGACCAGCAGGCAGAGTGGTATTCAGGTGTCTAGACACAGGCAGAGTTGTATTCAGGTGTCTAGACACAGGTAGTGGTGATTCAGGTTCTAGACACAGGCAGAGTTGCTGATTCAGGTGTCTAGACACAGGCAGAGTTGTATTCGTGTCTAACACAGCAGAGTTGTATTCAGGTGTCTAGACACGGCAGAGTTGTATTCAGGTTTAGACACAGGCAGAGTTGTATTAGGTGTCTAGACACAGGCAGAGTTGTATTTCAGGTGTCTAGACACAGGCAGAGTTGTATTCAGGTGTCTAGACACAGCAGAGTTGTTATTCAGGTGTCTAACACAGGCAGAGGTTGTATTCATGGTGTCTAGACACAGCAGGTTGTATTCAGTGTCTAGACACAGGCAGAGTTGTATTCAGGTGTCCTAAGACACAGCAGAGTTGTGGATTCAGGTGTCTAGACACAGGTAGAGTTGTATTCAGGTGTCTAGACACAGGCAAGAGTTGTATTCAGTGTTGGTGTCTAGACACAGGCAGAGTTGTATTCAGGTGTCTAGACACAGGCAGAGTTGTATTCAGGTGTCTAGACACAGGTAGTGTTGGATTCAGATGTCTAGACACAGGCAGAGGTGTGTTATAATTTTTTTTTTTTAAATGTAACCTTTATTTAACAAGGCAAGTCAGTTAAGAACAAATTCTTATATACAATGACGGCCTCCCAAAAGGCCTCCTGCGGTGGCGGGGATTAAAAATGTAAATAAATTAAATAAAAATATAGGACAAAACACACATCACGACAAGAGAGACAACACAACACTACATAAAGAGAGACGTAAGACAACCACATAGCATGGCAGCAACACCTGATGACATAGCATGGTAGCAACGCAACATGACAACAACATGGTAGCAGCACAAAACATAGTACAATTTTTTTTTTTTTTTTATATATGGCGATGGTTCCAAAAACAGACAAAGCGGATAATAATGTTCATATTTACACATCACCTTTCAATACCCTTGTGTACTACAGAATATGATGAAATGCTTTTTACCCTGGACTAACGAATATAAAGTGAAATTTACAGATATTGCATAAATAGCCTTTGTAATATCAATGGGTTTATGGTTGTATAACTGAAATTCTGCTCTACAGTCAGTATTTAATCACAATCATACATCTTTCAATTTTAACAAAGATACACAGACTACAATACTAGAGGGATACAGTGTTGCCTTGCATGATAACATAATAACACAGAGTACATAACCTCCATGTATCCATGACTCTACTTCTAGCCCTATTATAGTACACCTTCCCCCTCCTATTTGGGTAGGTTTGCAAAATCTTCCATGCATTTTTCCAATCCTGACCCACGGCATTTCCCCCTGGATTGTACAGATTTGCCCATATAAATCCATAGGTGTTAGAGAATTTCATGCCTCAGGTGTTTATCTTGCACCTAGCTGTGCCTGGTGTGTGTGGGCATGATTACGACTCACCTTCTTTCCAAGCAGGGTTACACTTCTCAAGGACATGTTKATCAAATGCTATCAAGACATCAGGACATCAACGGCGCTGGGAGTTGCACAGAGGAGAGGAGGAGGAGAGAGGAGAAAATAAGAGAGAAGAGCAAGAAGAAATTAGAGGAGGAGAGGATGTAACTAATACCTGCAGAAGGTATCTGAAGGTCACAGTCAATGAGAGCTATACTGTCTCTAAGGTTCTAATGTCTAATATCTCAGGAAGGGGCTCAACTCCTCCCTCAATTATCAATGTTAGATGCTCTAACTACCCCAACACAGCAAAGAAACAAGCCTAGGGTAGGGTTTTGTTGTCTTACCTTACAAGAGGTCATAGGAACTGAGAGAGGGACTTTGGGTGTCTGGTGGTATCCATGGCTGATTGTATAAAGAAGTTGTACCTGTGAATAAAGAGAGATATAAAGAGATCATGGGGAATAAGGAGAGGATAAACCATGCTACAGAGGTTGTCCCTGTCTGTAATAATAACACAGAGGAAAGGGTTAGTTCTTAGGCACTCTAGAATGACACAGAGGCTATGACAGAGGTCGCTTTTCAATTGACTTCAAAGAACTGATTTCCAATGCTAAAACTTGCAGGAACAAGCAGTGATCATCATGGTAAATTAGGCTTATACCATAATAACTCCTCCGGTTAGTTCCGAATGGATTGATATCGCCAATAAACCCAGGTGCAATTCACCAAGCATGAGTTCAATATTACATCCCATGACCACCTTTATGCCCTAACCATGATGTGCCATGCAGCAGATGTAGGTGTACGAGGTGTATTTCAGCTATATCCCCAAGTGAGAGCTCCTGTAGAGCTCCTGTCATTACGACTGATCCTATTCCTCCCACAGACATCAGCTGAGGCTAAGGCATGTCCTGTGGGCATCCAACCACATCGTGAACAAGTGGGGATTCTAGGCTGCTGGAGCATGAAGTTAGATTAAGATCAGCCATACATTCTGCACATGCATTGCTTTTATTCAGGAATAGCACAAGGAATAAAAGTTACTTTTTCACACAAGATTAACCTTTGTCATACTACAGAGTTTTAAAACATGATATTATTAAGCCGAGGT
Organism: Salvelinus sp. IW2-2015; assembly: GCF_002910315.2. Lineage (NCBI taxonomy): Eukaryota > Metazoa > Chordata > Actinopteri > Salmoniformes > Salmonidae > Salvelinus > Salvelinus sp. IW2-2015. The sequence continues at coordinate 13,423,695 of NC_036866.1, forward strand.
TCCTTAGGCTTTCCAGTGTAAAGCACAGCTTGGTACAAGGTCAGTGTTCAATATTACCACGTAATACTTATATATTCTAGTGTTTAAGTGAGGGAGGCACTAGGCAGTAACTTGGGATTGACCTTACTGAGTTCATGAATGTGTAAATACAAAACACAAAGAACCTCAGTTCAGTCTCTACTCCTATAATCTATAGCAGGGATCATCAACYAGATTCAGCCGCAGGACTATTTTTTCTTGAGCGGATGAACAGGAGGCCGGAACTGCAAACTGACTGCAAGAAGCCCAAATAGTTATATTTGACAAAAAAATAATAATTTCAAACCTTGCTTGCATTTGTATACGATCACATATATCTCCATATTATGCGTGGGAATACTTTGGAACAGATTTCCAAAATTAAAATCACTTGAAGCTGATTTGCTGGTGTTTATACAGTCTTATGTCCACATTTTTATTTATTTATAATTTTTTTAAAGAAAACTTGGGGGGCCAAATAAAATCACTGGTGGGCCGCCAGTTGGGGAACCCTGATTTATTGCATGGTTCAGAGAGAACATGAGGTAACTCAAAATTGCACACTCCACTTGCTCTCCAGCAACCATAATGGACTGAAATGAGCATTTTGCTTTTCACCTTAGGTGAACTGAGGTACAAGCACCACTGTCAATTTCAAAATAATATTTTGTCTGACTCAGTATCATACACTATGAGATATGGATTAATAAGTGTGTACAGCAGCACCACAGTATTCAGTTGTTCAAGGTCCTCTAAACATTAAGAAACATCTCATCCATGAATACACTTCCAGTTTCATGTATCATTCTTGATTTAGCCATGTTTTGGCATTGTACTCTCTTGTATTGTAGTCCTAAAAAATCATCTTTGTAAACAAGAAAAGGCAATTACGGAACACCAGGAGGTTCTTCTGCTGTCTATCAGTCTTCTTTGTAATTTAGAACAGTGTAGGCATGCATGTCCCCCTTTACCCTTAGCCAATAATGAAAGCCTGCTACTCCTCTGAAAAGCAGGAGTGCACATCCACACAAGGCAGACAACGCATGAAAATCCATTGCTTGAAGTTGTAAGCGAATATATTACAAGTGATTGCGCTTTGTAATGAAGGCAGCAGAGCATATTGTGCAAATGCTTTGCTTCTTAATGGTTTAATTAAGAACCTCACTAAATTGGAGCAGAAAATTCTAGAGTTGAGATGAGCGAGTGGCTCTTCCAGATACAGCAGCACAGACTCCACCACAAGCAGATGTGACGTACATTTTTGCCCATTTTCTGCTTTGTTAAAAAGAGGGAAGCCTCAGAGCACGGCAAATGTTGTCTAAACCAAATTATTTACAAATGCATAACATCGTCGTGTCACTCTCATTTCCTTCCCCGATTCAATAAAGGCCTGCGTCTGGGCCTCTGAGCCCAGACGCAGTTTATTTCATTAACTTAAAACTATCACAACTGCCAAACTAAAATAAATACATGAGGGGAGGTGCATTACCTTTTTTTCCCCCACAGTGTTTCCAATCCTCATTAGTCCAGCCTTCACTAATACACCCACTCCCTCATAAGCATTCAGGTCTTCCCTCCTGGCTGACTTTTAACCAGCAGAACTGCAAACAGGGTTAGTTCATTCAACCTGTCAGCTAGTGAGTTCGTTTGTCATTTACCCAGGCGCTGCAGACCTAAATCTGCTTCCTGCTGCTAGGCAGGGTCCTCTGTCCCTCAGCAAGCAACTAGGATTAATGATCCTCCTCATCAGGACAATCTGCACAAGTGCCCACAGCTCGTAAACCCTGGCTGGGATAGATCAAACCTCAAACCGCCCTGTAAGGCTTATTTATCTCCCCAGTGACGGGTAAACTCCTTACTCCTTTCTCTCCCTCTCTATCTACAAGACCATCTCTCTCAACCATTCTCTCTATTCTCTATCTCTCTCAACCTCTCTCTCTATCCCCCAACAACCATTTGTTTGGTCCAATACACAGGTTGCAGGGAATAGCATTTAATATCATAGATTTAGATCTCTCATTCTCTATCTCGTTCTCACTACCTCTTTCACACAGCCCCAGGACATCTTGGCTTGAGCCAGACTGGCATATTATCAATCACCCAACCCCAATCTGGCCGAATCATAACTCTGGCCACTCACTGTGTTGTTGAATCACTGTGGTGAGGTACAACTGAAGATGTGAGGATGAAAGTCCCTGCAGTTTTGCTAGTCCAACCCCTACAACCCCATCCCCCATTGATGACAATTGTCATACAGGCTTGACTCCATCAGGTTTTGCAATTCAGACTTATTGATTATCTGCAGAGCGGGGAGCACAATGCCAAAATCTCAGCAGGAGGTTCATCTGGGGTGATAATGAGCTCCTATGAAAACACAACATCCTCTATCACCTCTTCTCCTTCTAGGTGTTATTAACCAAGAGACCTAGACTATGTAAAGGATATAGCAAGCCCTCAAATCTACTTCATTTAGCTTTAAAAGCTACAAAGCTGGCCTCCAAAGGGTGTATTTAAATATTCGAAATGGCTTTAAAGACATCTCCATTGAATAGAACATGTGAAATGTTACCTATCTAAACCTTAGGTCTGCCATAGCAGTTTGTCCCACATCTAAACCTTAGGTCTGCCATAGCAGTTTGTCCCACATCTAAACCTTGAGGTCTGCCATAGCAGTTTGTCCCACATCTAAACCTTAGGTCTTGCCATAGCAGTTTGTCCACATCTAAACTCTCTAGGCACTTTGCCCTAGCAGTTTGTCCACATCTAAACCTCTAGGTCTGCCATAAGCAGTTGTCCCACATCTAAACCTTAGGTCTGCCATAGCAGTTTGTCCACATCTAAACCTTAGGTCTGCCATAGCAGTTTGTCCCACATCTAACCTTAGGTCTCCATAGAGTTTGTCCACATCTAAACCTTAGGTCTGCCATAGCAGTTTGTCCCACATCTAACTTAGGTCTGCCATAGCAGTTTGTTCCCACATCTAAACCTTAGGTCTGCCATAGCAGTTTGTCCCACATCTAAACCTTAGGTCTGCCAATAAGCAGTTTGTCCCACATCTAAACCTTAGGTCTGCCATAGCAGTTTGTCCCACATCTAAACCTTAGGTCTGCCATAGCAGTTTGTCCCACATCTAAAGCTTTCATAATATGATGGAACTGTGTTATCTATTTGCTTGAAGATTGCAATTTTGTTGATCAATGCCCCTTGTTTGTGGTTGGTTGCTTCAGCTCCAACCCCCTTTGATCAATTTTAATTTAGATGACCTTTCATCGATTACCTCAATATATCTTGGCACCAATGTATTGATGAAATGGTCTGAAGAACGCACTATTTTTAAATGCCATTTTAAACCATTTAACCTCTTCAATTACAGATAGCCTATAAACCATGGTCACATAAAATTGGGATTTATATCTGGCTACGGTAGGCCTATATGGACTGCCTACGCACATTGATTCTGAGTTTAAAGCTTGGCCTGAAAGGGAGGAATAGATGCAGTGGCAAACTGAAATACTAGTGTAACAACCTAGGATTTGAAATATTTTTTTTGTTGTTGAGCTTTCTCTAACAAGGAGGATGTCCTTTAGCGCTGACCTCGTCCATCTTCTGCACTGCATGGAAAAGCAAATCCCCACATGAACCTAATCTTTGGCAAAACGGCAAATAATGTCATGAATGGAATAAGAAAAAAGCCAAGGAACACGATTGCCATCTAGTGGAGAAAGAGGTAATCGTGTTGAAGTCCTTTGCCAGTATAGTCGTACATCGAAGTGCTTCATCTCTGTTGTAATACGGTAACTTGCCTTCATTTAGGAAATCAGACATTGGTTCCTCAGTGATTTGCAGCGAAACACAGAGCAGGTAAGAAAGCGTGTTATAGTTAGACATTTTAACAGATGTAGGTGCGAGTTAGATGTTTTTACTTTTAGATATCACCACATTTGATAAACAGTTAAAAAATAAACGTGTATTGTAGATGTAAAAAATAAATAAAAAGGCGTCTTGCATGCAACGCTGAAATCTCCCTTGAACATTCCACAACAGACCACCGATGTATATAAACCCTGGATTGCTGAAGTTATGGCCATTGAGTGGCTTTGAAGCCACCGATCGGCCGTATTGGCACTCCCCAGTAGGAACAGTCGTATAGGGAATGAAGGCAAGTCTACAGTACTTAGATTAAATGTTTCAAGGACAAAATTACATGCTTTGCAGTCCAAACACAAAGTAGACGGGATGTCGGGCTTAAACGCTCAGCCCTTGAATGACGTTATACATCGTCACATCTGAGTGTACCTTAAATGTCTCTTGTCCAAGCCAGGGAAAGTGATCGGAGAGGCAACGTCTTTGGTGGAAATCTTGAAATGGATCTTAAAAACAACAAACCTAAAGATATGAATGTATGTGTGTACCAACCCACAAATGTAAATCACCAACCCACAAATGTAAATCACTTTGCACAAATGTAAATCACTATCCACAAATGCAATTTACTATCCACAAACAAACACCCATTGAATTGTATTTGTAAATAGATATATTTTTTTTATAGCTGCTGATATGCAGGTCATTTCCAAGGGCCTTAAGAAAAATGACTGCCATTGAGATTTGCATATAGGAGAGTGAAAGATTATTGTGAGATCTGTGTGGGTAGCTGGACAGGTAGGATGACTGAAAATAGCCAAGGTGAACAGGTCATGTGACAGAGGAATGGATGAGACTGAGGCAGGTATTCCTTTAACCACAAAGTGGTATATTTACTGGGTAGTTTGTCTGCTGCATAACAAAAGAAACAGAATAACATGTATCCAATCAAATTCAAATCATAATCATTCTCATTGTTAACAGAATGAGACAATTCAGAAATAAGGTTCCATAGGAATTCAATTTGAAGCAGAATGGAGTAATTTAGGATCATATCCATTCATTATAATAATGAGAAGGATAATGCTTATAAATCAATCTGTTATCAGTTATTCAATCTATAATTTCCAGTTGATATCAGAATTGATCAGTTCAGCAAACAATTATATTTCATCCTTCCAGCTTAGTCTTCATATGTACATGTCATTTCATTACATTTGAACCATATTTCAATGGCATAATTGGCCTGTGATGATCTGTAGGGCTGTGATCATTTTCCATTTACGTAACACAATATGTTTGAAGCGTGCGCTCCAAGCTGCTCTCCGCGGTAATAACTATAAACAATAACTGATGGCCGGCTCTCCCAATCGCAACAGATAGTTCAGATGAAAGGTAACAGATTCGGTGGATTTACGTTGATTCACAGATGCACAGAATGTCTGGATTAGAAGGAGTTGAGGAAGAGAAAGCAGCGAGGTCGGGCAGTGGCGATTTCCTCCTTTTTAATGAGTTGAGGTCTGTCAGACATTTTCACCTCGCCTAATTAAAGCGCCCCTGGCCCAGCTGAGCATGTTGCCATGAATTAAAGGATGATTCCACCAACTCCATGGGCCTTTCTATAGAGAGATATACGCAAACATGACAGATATTTGGAAACGCTTAGGTCACCTGACTTTGGTGATTTACATAGCAACAGAATCGACTTCCGGTAGACAGGTGTAGCGCTAGTATGCTTAACTGAAAGGATACCGTTCGTTTACAGTATACTAAAATGTACTTATGTAGTGTATATACTCATTAAGTATGTAGTATACAGTATTTTTAGTGTGGGTATTCGAACACAGCTACCGTTCATTTACAGTATACTCAAATGAACTAATTGTATACAGTATGTTAGTATGGGTATAAGAACATAGCTCTTCACTCGCTCCCTCAAGCTAATTCGCGGGCCGAAGGAGTAACATTTATGAATTGTACATCCACTAAAGATGGCAATCAAACTGCATCCAGTTTTGACAAGGGAAAGTGGCTAGCACGAGGGCTGAGGGGGTAAAATGTATGTGTTTGTACTGCAGCCCCTGTTTCTAGTTTAATAGTTTCACTGCATCCGCTAGCTAGAACATCTGCTAAACTATGTACACAACCAAACAACTTTGATTTGAAAATTATACTTTCAGGACAATGTTTTCTAGATTTTTTTAAATTTAAAATGATGCTTAGCTCACATAATATATTTTAAAAGTATGCATTAAGGTGTCTGTACTAGAATAAATGTGGCAAAAACAAATGTAAACATTAATAAATGCATTTCTATAGCTTCCAAAATATTTTTTACACTGGTGAGGGAGTGCCAAGATGGAGGCATGGTGGCTTCAACACAGTGCCCCTATCAGTCAGCTAGTGTATATATAAATCATTGGAATAGATACATAGTCCTTCTGCAGCAGGATGAAGTAATGACTGTAAAATTTCCACAACGTATCTTACAGAGTAAGGTCTGTTCTGAACAGAGATGTTAAGCAATTCGGGAAGAAGTACATGACTCAAATGAAGAAGCGTGCTGGAACTCTGACCAGGTAACTACAATTACATGACAGGTGCGCATGCCCTCAAGAGGGACAGTATTGGCGCATGTGTGACAACAACAATGATGACGACGTGGGTCCCAATTATTAGACTGGGTGCCAGTCTGTTTCTACTCTCTTGCCAACTCCTTATGGAATTTTTAATGCCAATGTTTTGCTCAACAATAACAATGGAGTAGGCAAAAGTACAAACAGATCTGGGACCAGGCTACCCAATCATCTCTCCTTTCTTCTGAAGTATGCACCACTGCTCTTCATGGATTTGAAAGGAAATTACTAGTATATGGAAACTCCCTTTAGCCCATGCCAAGACCAATCCAATTATTTTACATTTGTGGGAAGTAGTGAAAAGTGCTCCAAATAAAATGACCAGCCTTTCGTGAACTTGCACTTGACTTTTTTTCCCTCTCACAATATCTGACTTTGTTGATAGCTACTTTTTTTGCGAAAAAATGTACTTACTATGACTGTGATATGCAATTTGTGGTTGTTCCACCTAGCTATCTTAAGATGAATGCAATAACTACACTGAGTGTATAAAACATTAAGAACACCTTCCTAATATTGAGTTGCACCCCCACTTTTTCCCTCAGAACGGCCTCAATTTGTCGAGGCATGGACAAGGTGTCGAAAGCATTACACGGATGCTGGCCCATGTTTACTCCAATGCTTCCTTCCCACAGTTGTGTCAGGTTGGCTGGATATCATTTGGGTGGTGGACCATACTTGATACACACAGGAAACTATTTAGGGTGAAAAACTGAGTTTTTGACACAAACCGGTTGCGCCTGGCACCTACTACCATTCCCCCGCTCAAATGCACTTACATCTTTTGTCTCTGAATGGCACACACACACAATCCATGTCTCAGTTGTGTCAAGACTTAAAAATCATTCTTTAACCTGTCTCCTCCCCTTCATCTACACTGATTGAAGTGGATTTAACAGGTGACATCAAATCAAATGTTATTTGTCACATGCACCGAATACAACAGGTGTAGTAGACCTTACAGTGAAATGCTTACTTACAAGACCTTAACCAAATATGCAGTTTTAAGAAAAGGCCTAAAAAAAGTAAGAGATAAGAAAAACAAATAAGTAAAGAGCAGCAGTAAATAACAATTTGCGGGGCTATATACAGGGGGTATCGGTACAGAGTCAATGTGCGGGGGCACCGGTGTCGAGGTAATTGAGGTAATATGCACATGTAGGTAGAGTTATTAAAGTGTATGCATAGATAATAACAGAGTAGCAGCAGTGTAGAAGAGGGGGGGCAATGCAAATAGTCTGAGATCATAGGGATCATAGCTTTCACCTGGTCAGTGTATGTCATTGAAAGAGCAGGTCCTTAATGTTTTGTACACTCAGTGTAAGTTGCTTTGAATCCGAGCTAAATTACTAAAATGTAAATTATTGGGAGGCACCCTGTGGGTATATGATATTACTACTATTATAAGGCTACCCCATATACAGTGCATTTGGAAAGTATTCAGACCCCTAGACTTTTTCATTTTTTTTTTTAGGTTACTGCCTTATTCTAAAATGTATTACATCGTTTTTTCCCCTCATCAAGCTACACACAATACCCCATAATGAGAAAGCAAAAACTGTTTTTTGTCTTTTTTTACAAATGTATAAAATTAAAATAAACTGAAATATGATATTTACATAAGTATTCAGACCCTTTACTCAGTACTTTGTTGAAGCACCTTTGGCAGCGATTACAGCCTCAAGTCTTCTTGGGTATGACGGTACCAGCTTGGCACACCTCTATTTGAGAGAGAGAGAGACACAGCTGCATGTGAGCTCTCATTTTTCAACATGTTTTTTACAAAAGGATAGATTTGGAGTTGATCAACTTGGATTTTTCGGGCAGGGACATATGCAGGATGCTACCCTCTACAATTTTGGCCAAAATTAACTGAAGGGATTACAGCTACCAAGGTGTCCTTTTCCCAAGCTATACGGAGGGTGCTCTAGCAAACAAACAGCAGAGACCTGAGGACACCATTCAACCTGGAACGGAGCGAGTAGTGTTTGGTCTGATGCTATTTTGAAAGCAAAGAAGAAGAATTTTTTTTATAAAAAATAAAGTACATTACAATGATATATTTTACTTTATGGGAACTGAATGCTGAGTTAAGGCTGCCAGGCTTGCAAGGACAGACCAGATACAACTTCAATTAGCACTGAGGTGTGACGATGTGAGATGTGTCGAGGCCTTTGGGCCCAACAAGTGGCAGGAGTCTATGAAGCTCCCTCCTGCTGTTCAAAGACCAGCGGTGACACTTACTCCCGTTGCCTGCTGCACCGCCTGCATGATTCCACCTGGTGATCTGTTCACTGTCTGCCCTGGCCTGTCTCCCCTGTCAGGGACAGGTACCCCCCCCCCCCCCCCCTCTCGGGGCTCCAGCACACGCACTGTTGGGGCGAGTGACTCTGAACTTACAATGGCTAACCCCAAGTCATAAAAAAATATATATATATTATTATTTATTTTTTCTTGTGCATTTTGCTATTTGTCTCATGACTCCTGCATGCTTTGTTGACTATGAACTTTCTTTACCCAACCGTGGGACAGACTGTTTGTTCCCACACTCTGGACTCTGACTCTCTATTGGTTGCACAGACTTTTGGCCTCCCATCCTAATTCTAACCACCTCTCGTTGGCTTTGTATTCATGTTACCTGTTGAATATGATCTTGTTGCCATCTAATGCACATTCAGATGTCATAATCAGCACTGCAGAGCTCTCCCTGTCCTTTGCCATGCCTTGATTGTATTACTGTTATTGGAATTTTGCATGTACACCCTGGCCCATCTACTGTTGCTAGCCCCAATTCTGACTTGTGCTCTGATATCTGCTTCACTGATTTCTGCTCTAGTAAAAGCCTGGATTTTCTGCACGTTAACATCTAGAAGCTTATTACCTAAAATGGATCAATTGATAGTGTGGGTTCACAGCTCCAATCCAGATGTGTTGGTCATTACTGAGACGTGGTTAACCTTTTCATGTGTGAGTTCCAAGTATCTCTAACGGTCGCCCCCAGCATGAGTTTTTTTATGCACGTGATGTTATAATGTTCTCTCCATTCCAGAATGTGATTGTTATGCAACAGTACATTTCATCCGCGCTGCCCTCAAACCAAGGCACGCAGCCTGTTTTTATTTATAGGCTGTTTTCAATTTGTCAATTTCAAATTATTTTCTAAAAGGTTTTTTATTTTCTAAGAACAGTTTGAATTGAGGTGTGTTCCGCCTCATTCATTCACATAAAAGTAGTCATTTTTACTTTTGCAACCAATACATTTGATAGACATTTCTGACCCGGACAAAATTCCCCAAACACTTCCCAATTGTTTGTGCAGTTCAAGTCCGCAGACATTTGCTCATCTCCCATCCTGCACACACGTGTTCACATTCTCCGTCTGTTGCCTGCATCGCAGTCATAGTTGTTTTCGTTACCAATAATAACTTTGGAAATGTGTGCATTTCTATCAAAGTGCCTTATTACGTTATAATAGTTTTTGCATGTTGTGTTATGTTGTTTCTACTGTAGCATAATATTTTTGTGTATATTCCTTATAACCGCAGACACGCGAGGTTAACGTTACTCATTTCATAACCTTCATGCTGTTATATTCAATGCTTATGTAGCTAGCTACATTCTTCTATTAGCTCTGTAAAACAATGCTAATTGCGTCAGAGAAGTATTGGCTTGTTGTATTTTGCCCTGGCCTTATGACTCCCAAGTGGCGCAGCTGTCTAAGGCACAGCATCTCAGTGCTAGAGGTGTCAATACAGACACCCTGGTTCAAATCCAGGCTGCGTTTCTATCAAAGTAAGTGCCTTATTACTTTAATAGTTTCTGTATGTGATTTGCATGTGAACTATATGTCCAATTACAAAAAATCCCTTGTTCAGTAATCATCTCACCTGTTATTTGGCAGTGAACTATGTGGCCATTGAGGGCAGCAGTGTTGATCAGATGGAAAAATATCTTCTTATACCACTCGGTCGTTTTCCGAGTGCATTCCACAAAGCTGTTTATCATGTCCGCCTTATCCACTGCTCCCATTTTGAGGTTATAGTCAAGCACGCAGTCTGGTTTGATTTTTCTCTCTCCCGTCAGGTGGTCCACCTTCCCTGTGGCCGACATGGTTGCTGTATGGACAGTGGAGAGGACAAAGACTTCTCGTTTGTCATGCCACTTTACTGCCAGCTGTTGACATTGCTTATTTTGTATAACGGATCATTTATGGTGGCAGTAGCATTGTTGATGAAATGCAGTCATTGCAGCAGAACAAGGAAGCAGTATTGGGAAAATAGGTTGGCAAAGAAGGGAGTTGCAAACATTGGATCTGTGCTCCAGTATTCTCTTAGGGAGTTCTTCTTTACTATCCCCATGCGAAGGACTGTCACCAGGAAGGTATACATTTCACTAATTGCATAGCGATTGGTCTCTGCTATGTCTCCCACCAGCTCCTCTGTCAGAAACAACTTGACGCACTCTGCCTCAGATGGAAATGGCAAGGGGTGTTGCACTCCAGACTGGGACTCATCAACGCAAACAGCAGGGCCAGGAGGGGTGAAATGGCTGGCAGCCTTCCAGCTACCACAGAACTCCTGTACTCCATCCACTGTCGGTCTGCCTCCATCACCACCAGCATCTTCTAAGAGAACTGGGACTTTGTCAGTGGACAAGTGGTCCTCAGATTCAGGGTTCTCAATGGCTGGGGGGCAGCTCCTCACTGTCACTGTCAGAATCTGATTCCTAACTTTCAGACTCATTGTCAGAATTTTTAAATATCTCCAGAATTTCCGCATTTGTGAGTTGTCTCCTTTTGAAAGACATTGCTAATGCTACAGCTTAGCTCACTAGCTACATACATAAACTACAACACTGAATGGCTCAGAGTGGGAGTGAGAGGTTATGTGATTGACTGCCTGCACGTGCCATTTGTATCAATAAATCACTATCAGAAAATGTTTTGTGTGGTAATTATTGATATATTTACTGTTTTATTCACATGTTTTTCAAGTACCGGTGATAAATCATGCATTCCGATTCTTGCATAGATTGTGATGGGCACATATATTATGTGTGTAAAATACTTTTTTGAAAGTTGTACTGATTATGATGAGCTAAGCTAATTCCAGCTATGTGTGGAGCCATGTTTGTTGACATACAATGCATATTGGGTTTCACGTAATTGTCTATCGGACCAAAGATGCAATAACAAAATGAGGTGAGTAAAGGTTTACTCGTTTTTTGAGAACTTCAGGAAGTGAATGGTGGGATGTGAATGATGGTAGACGACACAACCCTTCAACATGCATACTATAAATAGACCGAACTCATCTTGTCTTCTCTTATTATCTTTGGTTTCTGTGAGGGAAAAAAGCATGGCGGTGCGCTAAACTAATCATCGTCAGATTACTTTTGATTTCTAGAAAGTGTTTTACTCATTTATTTCGATCAATGGTGAGCTCACCCGTGATGTGATTAATTATAAATAGTAATTGCTATAAGCCAATTCATGTTGTAGTTTATGTCAGCCGAGAGTTATAAAATATGACCGCTTGTGTTGCGTTGCGTCAATCTTTCCTCAGTTAGCGCTAGGACAAATGWAGCCTACATTTTTCTGATTTGGATGATTGTGTTATGCTAAGGAATATCTGTGAGTATCTGAACATTGCATCCAAAAATAAACTGCTCACAATCTGGACATAACTTTGTGAGGACTGTGTTTGTGTAAATAGTTTCTGAAAAAATTGTGGCCAGCTCAAATGCTGAATGTTGCGTCATTCGAAACTGGCCATTCTAAATAAGCATTCTAATCACACGGGTGTGATCGTACGCTTCAGCGACCACTGTAGAACGATCACACCCGTGTGATGGTACGTGTGAAAGGGTTAAGGAAGAGTGTTTTGAAGACTGATGTTAACCTTTCTAGTTATAACCTTTTTCGGCAAGACCGATCTTCCAAAGGTGGGGGAGTGGCAATCTTTACCAAGGATCACCTTCAGTTGTCTCCACCAAGTCTGTCACCAAACAATTTAATTTGCTGGTTTTAAGCATTAAACTTTCAAATGGCTCTTTGTTGACTGTTGCTGGGTGCTATCATCCTACATCAGCACCGGTCTGTACCCTACCTGCCCTAAGCTCTCTCGTGACCCCATACACTAAGTCTTAATTTGTCCTGCTAGGTGACCTAAACTGGGACATGCTTAATACACCTGACCAAGTGCTAAAGCAATGGGACTCCCTAAATCTTTCTTAGATTATTACCAATCCCACAAGGTATGACTCCAAACACCCAGAAAAGGCTACTCTCCTCGATGTTATCCTCACAAATAATCCTGATAGGTATCAGTCTGGTGTTTTCTGTAATGACCTTAGTGATCACAGTTTTACAGCCTGTGTTCTTAATGGCTGCTCAGTGAAACGACAAGTCCTGATTTGTCGTAGACGCTTGCTAAAAAACTTTAATGAGCAAGCCTTCCTTCATGAACTGGCCTCTGTAAAATGGTATAGAATCAGCTTCATCCCCTCAAAGTCCCCGTCAAAGACGCTTGGACCTTCTTTTTTTATATTTTCAGTGGTATTGTTAACAAACACGCCCCCATAAAGAAAATGAGAATTAAAAAATAGGTTCAGCCCCTGGTTCGACCGTGATCTTGCAGAGTTACTCCACCTCAAGAATTGCATTTGGTGAAAGGCTCGGCACACGCGTACTCAGGCTGACTGGCTATCGTTCAGGAAAATGAGAAATAAGTGCACTCAGGCTATATGGAAGGCCGAAGTTGGTTACTTTTAAGAAGCAGTTCTCTCTCTGTGGGTCTAACCCCAAGAAGTTCTGAAACAGTTAAAGACCTGAAGAATAAACCCTCCTCTTTACAGCTGCCCATGTCCCTTAATGTTGATGATGGGGTTGTTACTGACAAGAAGCACATGGCTGAGCTCTTTAATCACCACTTCATTAAGTCAGGATTCCAATTTGACTCAGCCATGCCTCCTTGCCAGTCCAACATTTCCTCATCTCCCACCCCTTCTAATGCGACTATCCCTGATGCTTCTCCCTCTTTTCCCCCTGCCCCACTACAAAGTTTCTCCCTGCAGGCGGTCACTGAGTCTGAGGTGCTAAAGGAGCTCCTGAAACTCGACCCCCAAAAAACATCTGGGTCAGATGGTTTAGACCCTTGGGCCTCACTCCCCCCTATATAATATATCTACTGCAGCCCTCATCCTCCACATACAACACTTGTTCTGCCAGTCACATTCTGTTAAAGGTCCCCAAAGCACACACATCCATGGGTTGCTTGTCTTTTCATTTCGCTGCAGCTAGCGACTGGAACGAGCTGCAACAAACAATCAAACTGGACAGTTTTATCTCAATCTCTTCATTCAAAGACTCAATCATGGACACTCTTACTGATAGTTGTGGCTGCTTTGTGTGATGTATTGTTGTCTCTACTTTCTTGCCCTTCTCGATCCATTGAAACCAAGATTGAACTCTTTGGCCTGGATGCCAAGCGTCACGTCTAGAGGAAACCTGGCAACCTGAAACCCAGCACTCAGGACCTCAGATTTGGGCGAAGGTTCACCTTCCAACAGGACAATGACCCTAAGCACACAGCTAAGACAACACAGTAGTGGCTTTGGGACATGTCTCAGAATGTGCTTGAGTGGCCCAGACAGAGCCCAGACTTGAACCTGATCTTACTGGTTGGTAGGTTATCAAATACTTATGTCATGCAATAAAATGCAAATTAATTACTTAAAAATCATACAATGTGATTTTCTGGATTTTTGTTTTAGATTCCGTCTCTCACAGTTGAAGTGTACCTATGATAAAAAATGACAGACCTCTACATGCTTTGTAAGTAGGAAAGCCTGCAAAATCGGCAGTGTATCAAATACTTGTTCTCCCCACTGTATATACACACACACCCATAACTCCTTTGGTCAGTGTACCACCATGAAGAATAATACACACAGGAAATAGGACAAATAAGTACTCACCAAATTATTTATTATTAAGGTGTTATTTTCAATGATTCATTGTCATACTATGATATAACACGTCATATGTGAAAAAAAGAGACAGACTGTCAATGATCCTGAAAAGGCTTCCACTTGTGTTCCCGTCAGGATGCCCAAAAGATGGAGACTTGGCTAAAATCATAGATTTTTACCCAGAAGACAGCAGCTCACTACAAATATCCTTCAATGTATTATTAAATGTCTCTAAAATCATACCAGTTCAAATTAGTTGTAGTAAGTCTTGTTCGAGACGGAATGGCCTTTTAATTCAAACGTGAGGCAGCTTGATGTAGAACTACACCGCCTGGACAGGACAATAGTCCTAGTTGTAATAGTTGCTTAAATAAGTTGTAATAGTACAGAAAAGGTATGCCTGGACCTGAATACTGTTATACAGAAATGTTGATTTTAATGCATAGTAGCTACAGAGCAGCTTTCAATTAATATTGTTCTGTGCCGTTCTCTTTCATTACTCCTCTGCTTATCTGGTTCTTAACTCCACACCCACAGATTTCCCATTCAGGAGGTCCCCACGGTGCACAGGCTATAAATAGTGTTTGAGAACACTTCTTTGGCCGAATAATTGTTTACTCCTTGGACATCCTGGGGGAAAGGGCTTTGTGACGTTTCTGTTTCTGCGTGAGAGAGGGAGAGACTTATAGGGAAAGAGAGGATATAGTGCCATTGAAGAACATGACTGCTGGAAGACTGTACCACCCCAAATTAATTGTTTTGAATGGGAACCATATCTGACTGCTTTTGGTGAGGACATTTTAAATTGGTTACCTGCTTGCGCACACAAACAACAAGGGGAAAAAGGATGATTTGGCCTCAACAAAGAATCTGGATTTTATTGCAGCTTTCCAGGCTTTAAGGTCACGCAACCACCTGCATATTCAAATGCTTGTGCCGTGCATTTAATTTCCCATTCCAAATGAACATCGTAAAAGGTGTATGCATTTTGTTTTTGAACATTTGTTTACTATCCATTGGTGCTATACCTCCAATTTTTTAAAATATATATTTAAAGATAGTTTGTCCCCCCCAAAAAAGAAATATAAGCATTTACATAATATAAAAAACATGTTGAATAAATGTACAAGACAGGAACCATAGTGTCCCTTAACGTTGGAGCTTCCGTTCCAAGTGTCTTCGCTACCAACCGCCTTTTGTGKCTTCAGTGTTTTGGTCAACCACCTCACCACTGATGCCAGCAGGTGATCCACTGTTCAGCACAACGTCCTCTCTAACCACATCCTGGTGCCCTTAGCTGCTGTCATGCTTTTTTCTTCAGGAGTTTCAGAATATGGTCCTCTAACACCTTTTGGACTGAAACAAAACATGATTTACAAAACTTTTTTTTACTTGATTACATGATTTACTTTTGCCAGGGATTTTTTTATTTTAAAACTTTTTTGTTGTTGAAGATGACAGATTAGAGAGGGTGCTTACCTTGTTTGTGTCCGAGGGCAACAGCTAAGGCCATTGGACTATACCCAGAATCTGCCTCAATGTTCATGTCTGCCCCTTTATCTGAATTACAATCATAAGACCATATCATATGTATTTCTGCCACTTTGAGATGACTACAGTACTTTGGTTTTGGAAATCATTAATTAAAATGAACTGTGTGCAGGGGTATGAGGCAACGTACCTAAGAGGGCCTCAGCACACCTTACATGGTTCCCTCTAACAGCGTAAAGGAGAGGAGTACCACCATTCTTAAACATAAAACATCCAATGAATAAAATCACCTAAAAACATATTGAAGACTGATGTGTGATATTTCTGAAGAAATCAAGAATCCTAATTTACACCCTTACCCAGTCATAAGCATTGATATCTACTCCATGTTCAAGAAGACGTTTCACTATGACTGCATAGCCTCCTGAGCTCGCCAGGGTCAAGGCACTCTCCCGTTCCCATGCTATCGTACTAGGATCTGCCCCCTAAGACACACCACACAAGGTCATAGCAGCCACACAGGTTACAATCAACCACCACCCTGTTTATGACTAAACATTGAATTCAATAAACAAGGGTCTAGAAATATCACTAACGTTTTCCAGGAGGAAATCCACCATGGCTTTCTCTCCAAACGCTGCTGCCCACATGAGAGGAGTTAAGCCCCGTTCATCCTGGTGGTTTAATAATGAACTGTCTGCAAGGTCAACAAACATTTTCATATTACACAGGACACCGCCTACAAGTCATCATGCTGGTTCCACAAGGCTACACAAGTCAGGCAAGTTCTACTCTTTGCACCATTGGTAAGTGGATATGGACATTTCTCACCTTTGCTCAGGTGTGTGGCCACCTGTAAGACCTCCCCCTGGGCAGCTAGCTGGTGGATGGACAGAACTGATGAGACATCAAAGGGTCAGTGTTTTGTACATTTAATTGTCCATATACTAAATGATATGCATAATATACCTTAATCTCCCTCAGTTATATACAAATACACAGGCATATACATATACAGTGTACATAAAACCACAGAGATCTTTTAGGGTCATTCCTGTAACATTCCTGTGCATTATCTAATAGATTATGAATGAGAGTGCATACACAGCAGTGTTTAAGGTATTTTGCCGTGAACAAAGAGTTGATTGTGTTTTCTGAGTTCAGACAGACATACTTACTGTCTAAAGTAGCTGGTCTGACTGTGACCTCGTTCCCACGCTGCCTATTCGTGAGGGTGGTGGAGTATTTCAACAGGCTCTCCTCCTCATCCACACCTGTGTTCTCTGTAATCACCCTCACACCTGGTAGCAAGGAGCAATACAGATATTTCATCACATTTGCATATCCCAATGCCTATAATCATATGAGACTTTATGCAAACTGAAAATGGTGTTGACACATTCACTGCAGACAAATGGACAGGTGTGATTACTGTATGAGAAAGCCTATAGACCTTGCAAAACCAGCAAAGAATTGTAGGACTGACAGTCATACCATTTAACCTCTCTCCTCTGGCCTCCCCTGGTAGACATGTAGTGGATTCCAATGCTAGGCCATCTGAGAAAATGTGTAAACTGGCTGCAAGATCTGGTATCTCACCACCATCTGTGCCATCCATGGTCTCTTGAATCAAAGTAGATATATATATTACTATATAGATTAGCTTTAGCCAACAGAAGTCAAAAGAACAAATATGGAACAAATGTCTATGATTATCTCACTATCTCTTACTTTTCAAAGCTGAAATGATGGAAAACCATTCCACATCAGCTCTTGCAAAATAGGAAAGTCTCAATGGCACATTATAAAGAGATTCATTTTTACCTTTATGTCGCAAGCAATGGTTTATATGTCCAGGTCACAATATCGGATAAAATAGCAACATCAATGTTTTATTCTTCAATCCAACTTCCTGATATCAAAACTGAAAGTGAGTTTATTTACAAAATCCCATGATGCAATTGATAATGGTAAGCCGCCCGAACTGTCCATCCATTCATTACATTTCTTATAAATAACTTTATCCAATTAAGTGTTTTTGAATGTGTGCATGTGTAATGTATGACTGATTTTATCTACGATAATTGTGCAATCTACCAGTAAACGCGAAATATGTCGAGAGAATAAATATCTAGGAACTATTTTTTAAATTCGTGTTACATTCCGAACATGATTTGTGATGCGCATGACAGTAACACGGAAACTGCATTTTTATTTTTGATAACGCTTTAACACGAATTAAACCCTTGCAAATATTTAATTGTATATCGTTTAATGTGTATAAGATGGAGGACCAGGAGATGCAACTGAAAGTTAAAAGAGGTAATTAGCGAATACTTTATAGTACAATTGTTTGCTAAAGTCAACTGTCATCACCAGCTAGCTAACCTTAGCTAGTAGCTGCATTAGCTAAACAGGTAACGTAGCTACTTGTCATAACAATATATATTATATTATTATATGTTTATCTCTGCAGTGACTGACAAATTCACGGAGAACATGTACGTGTTGGCTAACGAGCCATCAGTGGCTCTTTATCGACTGCAAGAACACGTTAGAAGGTCCCTCCCAGAGTTAGTACAACACAAAGTAAGTAACGTTAGTGAATCCAAAGCAGCTGAGCTACAAATTAACTTGCTAAGGAGAATAAATGTAGTTATGTTACTTTACAGTAGTTATAATGGGCTGTCCAAAAACACGTCTAAAAAGTAAATGTATACCGGTAGCTACTTTTGCAGTAACGTAATTCATAATATTATTCTCTGATCATCTCTTCCAGACAGATATGCAGAGCTGGGAGGAGCAAAGCCAAGGAGCAATCTACACTGTGGAATATGCATGCAGGTAATCTAGCCCAAGATGTACTCTTAAGGAGCCTCAATTGCGATACGGTTCTAGAAACATAAAGTCCTTTACTTTCATTTCACATCACAAATACACTTACTCTACACCAGGGGTGTCAAAGTCAAATGGACGGAGGGCCAAATAAAAAATTTAGCTACAAGCCGAGGGCCGGACTGTTCGAATGTTCATTGAAACATTTTTAAATGACGCATATAGTCTAGTGAACCTAATTGAACCTACTGAAAACCTAACAAATATATTCCAATATGATCAGATAAATAAAGCAATATTTTCTTATGGCTCTGTCAGTAATCTTTAATTTTCAACAGACACAAAAGACAAATTTCCTTTATATAAAAATCCCCATAACATGAACATTAAATGAAAGAAACCGGTATTCAAGGCACCATCACATTAGACTGACAACCCTAAATCCACAAGAGAAAGGGGAGGTGGGTAGCGAGAGTGGGAGGGTGAGAGAGTGGGAGATAGAGGGAGGTGAGAGCGAAGAGGGGGAAGGAGAGAGGGAGCAGAGGAGGGGGAGAGAGAGGGGGAAGGAGGGAGGGACAGAGGGAGGTGGGGAGGCGAGAGAGGGAGGGAGAGAGTGGGAGATAGAGGGAGAGAGAGGAGGGGGAAAGGGAGGGAGGGACCAGCGCAGGCCGCGCCAACACCTGCCCGAAGTTTGACCTATGGGAGAGAAAGTCTCTCGTCTTTCTCCAGAACATTTCCGGAGGACCTGTCTCCTCTTACCTCACCTCGCTCATGCAACTCTCATCCTTGACCGCTGGCTACGTCCCTTCCTTTCTTCAATGAGAGCGCGAGTTGCACCCTTCTGAAAAATTACCTTACACTCGATTCCCTCCTGATGTTCAACAACTACATCGACCCAGTACTCCCTTTCTTCTTCTTTCTCCTCCGAAAACTCTCGAACGTTTCAGGCCGTCCTAGAAAGGTTCATGGCCCGCTTTCGATCCTGCCTATCTATCCTCATTTCAGATAGGGAAGCCCTGTTGTACGTTTGGGTAAAAGTTCCAAATCAGGGCATCGCACAGAAGTTTCCTCCAGGACTAGTCATTCAATATGTAACGATGAGATAAACATTGTGTCTGTGTCTTTTAGCAAGGGATAAGGCTCTGGTGTACACGGGGAGTGCGCAAGCGGATCCTGGCTTTAAGATAGCTGAACTCTCTCCTTCATGTCTGCTCTTGTCTGCTCTCATTCTTGCGTAACATGACCGTTATAACTCCCGGGAGCATGTTGGGCCTTTGATGAAACTGGGTGAACTCAAATTCTGAGATCTCCTGCTGCACACCTGTCTTTCTGCCTAAAGCGGGCTCCGAGCTGGGCCAATATAGTGGTTGTACATCCGGGGCGGCACAAGGGGCCTCTATCAGCTTGGTTTGATAATCCGGGCGTACACTCTTGCCTTGACTTTAAGGGGAAGAGTAAATTGTCGCGTCTTCCTGGGGCTAAGACGCTTCTTCAAAAGGATGTGGTTGCGAGGGCGTGGTCCGAGATCTGGTGTCTCCGGCACCAACACGTGCTTACGCTATCGCTCACTGGTGTCTCGCTTACAGGGCTCTGTTCTAGTTTTTGTCCCATGTACAGGGTTGACCCTAGCTCCCTGGAAAGTTTCTCTTTAGCCATATATACACCTTAGCCAAATACATTTAAACTCGGTTTTTCCACAAATTCTGACATTAAATTCCTAGTAAAAATTCCCTGTCTCATGGATCCAGATTCCTAGAGAAGTTCACTTGGCATCTTGTCATCCATAATATCCCTCACATAGGGTCTCTCTATCATTGGCTAAATTTATTTGTACAGAGAACTGTGAAACTAGTCAGAATAACTAATTAAATCTTACGCTTACGACTTTCCCCCTCTGATAACATGCGAATTGATTTATTAGTGCATGCTGTTTTCAGTATATCTTTCATCGCATATCTGCCATGTTCCTGGCCAGACATTCTCACGAGTGTGGAGTGGAGCGGATCATCCCTCTCAAGCTTGAACCCTACGGCAAAGGAATCGGAGCCTGCTTCTTCATACCTCACGGCGAGAATGGAACTAAGTATTTGGTCCTGTGCGCATGATCTTGCGACATCCGGCCGGTTGAAACTCCTATTGTGTCCTCAACTCATTCGCAGATGTGCTACAGAAACCCTTTGTGCTGCAAGTAGGAGATCTCTGTGACCAAGGGGTTACACGCCTTCCCTGTCAGTTCACATCAGAACATAATTCTCCCAAACAATAGAAGGCTCTGGGGGGTAGAATTCTTGGCTCCATTCCTCGTTGGCACCATGAGGGCTGTGTTGATGAGTCTCATGGGGCGGTATGTCAGGCTTTATTGTAAGGCCTCACTGCTATCATACTCGCTCGCCAGAAGTACACGACCACTGCTTTGCTCTCAGTTCTTCGACGCCGACGCAGATAGATATATGCTCTCGAGGGCGCATATGGAGTCGGTACAATGCCAGGCACGGTCTGTTTCAGCTCGATCGCGCGGCTCCACTGGGGATTACTTGCAACCTAGATATGGCCTTTTGTACTGTGTCTGTGGGAAGGCTCTCGCCTCACTGTTTTAGGACCCATGACCACACTTACTGAGAAGTATCGTCCACGAACGGCTGGGCAGCCGTGTTGTGTGTTCAACTTTCGCATCGTAATGTTATCCTCTGGTCTTCCATCGTCACCTGGAAGACCCATTTGAAAGCCGCTCACCTCGCTCTCTCCACTGGCTTCCAGTTGAAGCTCGCATCCGTTACAAGACCATGGTGCTTGCCTACGGAGCTGTGAGGGGAACGGCAACCTCCGTACCTTCAGGCTCTGATCAGGCCCTACACCAAACAAGGGCACTGCGTTCATCCACCTCTGGCCTGCTCGCCTCCCTACCTCTGAGGAGTACAGTTCCGCGCTCAGCCCAGTCAAAACTGTTCGCTGCTCTGGCACCCCAATGGTGGAACAAACTCCCTCACGACGCAAGGTCAGCGGAGTCAATCACCACCTTCCGGAGACACCTGAAACCCACCTCTTTAAGGATATACTAGGATAGGATAAAGTAATCTTCTAACCCCCCCCCCCCCTTAAAAGAGTTAGATGCAACTATTGTAAAGTGGTTGTTCCACTGGATATCATAAGGTGAATGCACCAATTTGTAAGTCGCTCTGGATAAGAAGCATCTGCTAAATGACTTAAATGTAAATGTAAATGTAAATGTAATTGATACACACCTTTTATGGTTCCACGGCGCCATATCTCCATTGTTACTGCGTATGTATACGAAAGATAGAGGGTCCAGCTGTGCTAATTAGCTATCTAGCATGCTCCAAAACACAGTTTGTTAAAGGAAGAAGGCTACCAAAAACATGTCACTGAAATACTGTTGGCTGTCAACTGTAATAAAGGCCAGTTAAAACAGTGTAGAGCACATATGTCAGAGTCAAGGGCCCGCGGGCCACATCCGGCCCGCGAGAAGGTTTTTTACGGCCCCTGGGATGATCTTGATTTATTATTAGACCGGCCCGCAGACGCGCAGCAAGCCGGCAGCCCGCAGATCTTTTACACGCACCAATACTACATTTCACAATGCAACGGTGACGCACCGAGCAGTAGGCTGCTTCATTTCAATATTTTATTGGCACAGCAGTCGTCAGCATACAGTAAAATTAACTTTCAGATACCCATCAAAAATGGCAAAAGGAAGGTGGACACTGAGAACCGGGGGTTTCAAAAAAGGTGGGAGTCGGAGTATATGTTCAGGGAGGTAGCTGGAAAACTGTGTGTTCTTTCTGTGTGGAGAAAGTGTGGCGGTACTGAAAGAGTATAATCTGAGACGACATTATGAAACGAACACGCGGACAAAACAAGAATATGGACATGGAAAAGGTCAAAAGGCAGAGGAATTAAACGAGGCCTCAATCTCGACAGGCTCTGTTCAAAAAAAGCCAAATCACAAGGCCAGGCTGCTGTCAAGGCAGTTTTATTTTGGCAGAAGAGATCGCTAAATCAGCCGGGCCATTTACGGAGGGGGATTTCATCAAAACTGCTATGATTAAGAGTTTGTGACAGAAGTTTGCCGGAAAAGGCAACTCTTTTTAATGTGAGTCTGAAGCAGAAACCCATTGCCGAGAGAGGTAGACCAGTTGTCATCAATGCTAAAGAGCAGCTTGTGAAAAAGGGAAAAGATTTCATTGCATATTCCTTGGCTGTGGATGAGAGCACCGACATTTTCTGACAATTGCCAGTTTGTCAATTTTCATCCGGCGAGTGACTCCAGCTAAGCGTGACAGAGGAGTTTTTGGCTTTACGTCCTATGCATGCACAACTGGGGCATGATTTGTATGAAGAGGTGTCAAGATGTGTAAATGAGATGGAGCTGCCTTGGGAAAACTCGTGGGTTTGACACCGACGGAGCACCTGCGATGTGGTGGACACAGGAGCGACTGGTGGCGAAGATACGGGAAAAGATGCAAGAGGAAAACGCGACAGGTGAGCTGACAGCTTATCATTGTATATACATCAGGAAGCGTTGTGGCGGTAAAGCTTGAAAATGGAGCATGTAATAGGCATCATCACGCGCACAGTTAACTTTATCAGAGCCAAAGGTTTGAATCACCGCAGTTCAAGGCATTTCTGACGGAGTTAGAAACGGAGCATGGGTGTTTGCCTATCACAACGAGGTGCGATGGCTAAGCCAGGGAAAGGTGCTTCAAAGATGTTTCGAGCTTCGTGAGGAGATTTGTCTGTTCTTGGACAGCAAAGGGAAAGACACAACACAACTCCGAGACGAAATGTTTTTGTGTGAATGGCTTTTCTGTGTGACATTACGAGTCATCTGAATGCAATGAACTTGCAGCTGCAGGGTCGGGATTCAGTCATCTGATATGTACAGTACAGTGAAGGCATTTAAAACCAAACTGACTCTGTGGGAGACGCAGATGCGGAAAGAAAATTTGAGCCACTTTCCCAGCTGCCAGACCATGAAAGAGAAGCTCTCTACCAGTGCGTTCCCGAGCGCACAGTTGGCTGATAAAATAGGTATGCTTGCCGCTGACTTTTGACGCCGATTTGCTGACTTTGAAGCACAAAAAGCAGGTTGGAACTGCTCGGTAACCCATTTGCTGTTGACGTGGAAAGCTCACCACCAAACCTCCAAATGGAGTTGATTGACCTCCAATGCAATGATGCACTGAGGGCAAAATATGCGGCAGTGGGTGCTGCGGAGTTCGCCCGTTTCCTCCCGCGACACAATGCCCCAGCTGCGCATCCAGGCTGCTCAAACGTTGTCTATGTTTGGCAGCACATACCTGTGTGAACAACTGTTTTCTTTGATGAACCTGAACAAAACATCACACAGAAGTCGACTTACTGCTGAACACCTCCACTCAATTCTGAGGATTTCCTCAGCTCAGAGCCTTACCCCGACATTGATGAACTTGTGGAAAAGATGGGACACCACCAAGTATCACCCTCAACCTCAAACAAGTGAATACTGATACGTGCATCACATATTTAGAGTTTTTACTCAGTTCAAGTTTAAAAGTTAAGTTTAATATTTGTTTTCACTGCATGTTTATTCTCCTTAAACAAAGTGTTGTTTTTGATTAATAGATTTTTGCACTTTATTTTATTGTATTTCAATCCAATTATATTTTAAAAATATTTCAGTTGAGTGGATGATAGAAAATTGCTATTATTGTTTTTTCTTTTGAAGTAAATTTAGCCCACTTTTGCTAAAATAGAAAATATAGGTACTGATGGTGTGAAATA
>NC_036866.1:13448315-13473838 GCF_002910315.2 Salvelinus sp. IW2-2015
TACTCAACAAGGCAGGCAATACGCTTGACCTCATCTTTACTAGATGCTGTTCTTCCACTAATCTCATTGCAACTCCCCTCCAAGTCTCGACCACTACCTTGTATCCTTTTCCCTCTCGCTCTCATCCAACACTTCCCACACTGCCCCTACTCGGATGGTATCGCGCCGTCCCAACCTTCGCTCTCTCTCCCCCGCTACTCTCTCCCCCGCTACTCTCTCCTCTTCCATCCTATCATCTCTTCCTCTGCTCAAACCTTCTCCAACCTATCTCCTGATTCTGCCTCCTCAACCCTCCCTCCTCCCCTTTCTGCATCCTTTGACTCTCTATGTCCCCTATCCTCCAGGCCGGCTCGGTCCTCCCCTCCTGCTCCGTGGCTCGACGACTCATTGCGAGCTCACAGAACAGGGCTCCGGGCAGCCGAGCGGAAATGGAGGAAAACTCGCCTCCCTGCGGACCTGGCATCCTTTCACTCCTCCTCTCTACATTCTCCTCTTCTGTCTCTGCTGCTAAAGCCAATTTCTACCACTCTAAATTCCAAGCATCTGCCTCTAACCCTAGGAAGCTCTTTGCCACCTTCTCCTCCCTCCTGAATCCTCCTCCCCCTTCTCCCCCTCCTCCCTCTCTGCTGATGACTTCGTCAACCATTTTGAAAAGAACGGTCGACGACATCCGATCCTCGTTTGCTAAGTCAAACGACCACTGGTTCTGCTCACACTGCCCTACCCTGTGCTTTGACCTCTTTCTCCCCTCTCTCCAGATGAAATCTCGCGTCTTGTGACGGCCGGCCGCCCAACAACCTGCCCGCTTACCCTATCCCTCCTCTCTTCTCCAGACCATTTCCGGAGACCTTCTCCTTACCTCACCTCGCTCATCAACTCATCCTTGACCGCTGGCTACGTCCCTTCCGTCTTCAAGAGAGCGAGAGTTGCACCCTTCTGAAAAAACCTACACTCGATCCCTCCGATGTCAACAAACTACAGACCAGTATCCCTTCTTTCTTTTCTCTCCAAAACTCTTGAACGTGCCGTCTTGGCCAGCTCTCCTGCTATCTCTCTCAGAATGACCTTCTTGATCCAAATCAGTCAGGTTTCAAGACTAGTCATTACAACTGAGACTGCTCTTCTCTGTGTCACGGAGGCGCTCCGCACTGCTAAAGCTAACTCTCTCTCCTCTGCTCTCATCCTTCTAGACCTATCGGCTGCCTTTGATACTGTGAACCATCAGATCCTCCTCTCCACCCTCTCCGAGCTGGGCATCTCCCGGCGCGGCCCACGCTTGGATTGCGTCCTACCTGACAGGCTCCTACCAGGTGGCGTGGCGAGAATCTGTCTCCGCACCACGTGCTCTCAACCACTGGTGTCCCCCAGGGTCTGTTCTAGGCCCTCTCCTATTCTCGCTATACACCAAGTCACTTGGCTCTGTCATATCCTCACATGGTCTTCTCCTATCATTGCTATGCAGTACGACACACAATTAATCTTCTCCTTTCCCCCCTCTGATAACCAGTGGTTGAATCGCATCTCTGCATGGTTCTGGCAGACATATCAGTGTGGATGACGGAATCACCACCTCAAGCTGAACCTCGGCAAGACGGAGCTGCTCTTCCTCCCGGGGAAGGAACTTCCCGTTCCATGATCTCGCCATCAACGGTTGACAACTCCATTGTGTCCTCCTCCCAGAGTGCTAAGAACCTTGGCGTGATCCTGGACAACACCCTGTCGTTCTCAACTAACATCAAGGCGGTGACCCGTTCCTGTAGGTTCATGCTCTACAACATTCGCAGAGTACGACCCTGCCTTCACGCAGGAAGCGGCGCAGGTCCTAATCCAGGCACTTGTCATCTTCCCGTCTGGATTACTGCAATACGCTTTGGGGGCTCCCTGCCTGTGCCATTAAACCCCTACAACTCATCCAGAACGCCGCAGCCCGTCTGGTGTTCAACTTTCCCAAGTTCTCTCACGTCACCCCGCTCCTCCGCTCTCTCCACTGGCTTCCAGTTGAAGCTCGCATCCGTTACAAGACCATGGTGCTTGCCTACGGAGCTGTGAGGGAACGGCACCTCCGTACCTTCAGGCTCTGATCAGGCCCTACACCCAAACAAGGGCACTGCGTTCATCCACCTCTGGCCTGCTCGCCTCCCTACCTCTGAGGAGTACAGTTCCCGCTCAGCCCAGTCAAAACTGTTCGCTGCTCTGGCACCCCAATGGTGGAACAAAACTCCCTCACGACGCCAGGTCAGCGGAGTCAATCACCACCTTCGAGACACCTGAAACCCCACCTCTTTAAGGAATACCTAGGATAGGATAAAGTAATCCTTCTAACCCCCCCCCCCCCCTTAAAAGAGTTAGATGCACTATTGTAAAGTGGTTGTTCCACTGGATATCATAAGGTGAATGCACCAATTTGTAAGTCGCTCTGATAAGAGCATCTGCTAAATGACTTAAATGTAATGTAAATGTAAATGTAATTGATACACACCTTTTATGGTTCCACACGGCCATATCTCCATGTTACTGCGTATGTATACGAAAGATAGAGGGTCCAGCTGTGCTAATTAGCTATCTAGCATGCTCCAAACACCAGTTTGTTAAAGGAAGAAGGCTACCAAAAACATGTCACTGAAAAAATACTGTTGGCTGCAACTGTAATAAAGCCAGTTAAAACAGTGTAGAGCACATATGTCAGAGTCAAGGCCCGCGGGCCACATCCGGCCCGCGAGAAGGTTTTTTACGGCCCCTGGGATGATCTTGATTTATATATTAGAACCGGCCCGCAGACCGCAGCAAGCCGGCAGCCCGCAGATCTTTTACACGCACCAATACTACATTTCCCACAATGCAACGGTGACGCACCGAGCAGTAGGCTGCTTCATTTCAATATTTATTGGCACAGCAGTCGTCAGCATCACAGTAAATTAACTTTCAGATACCCATCAAAAATGGCAAAACGGAAGGTGGACACTGAGAACCGGGGGGTTTCAAACAAGGTGGGAGTCGGAGTATATGTTCACGGAGGTAGCTGGAAAACCTGTGTGTCTTCTGTGTGGAGAAAGTTGTGGCGGTACTGAAAGAGTATAATTCTGAGACGACATCTTGTGAGTAGGGGGGGAAGGTGAGAGGGTGAGGTCAAAAGAGGAGAGGAGTGGAAAGAAGGAGGCAGAGAGGAATGAGTCAAAGGTAGACGTGGGGAGGTTAAAGTCACCCAGAACTGTGAGAGGTGATCAATTAAAGTATTTCTCGCTGATATGAAAGATAAGGTCCTTATGCTTCCAAATCCGTACTGTAAGTGATGTGTGTTAATGTTCAGACCAAGCGTCGGGTGTCTTAACAAAACTCCCCCGTACAGAAAACGCCTTCGTCCAATGACTTATGTGTAATTTTAATAGAACTGTGAGTCAACCCCCTTTTGGGTTCTCAGCTGGTATGGACCACAGCTGGCTCCATGTGAACTACAATTCTGACACTTTGTTTTAACGAATAGAAATGTTAATAATCCTCGCTTGTGATACGGTTTTAGAAACCTTTGGAACTTTCAGACCAATGAGAGAGAATATTTCAAATACAAAAAAAATACACTTACTGTACGCATTTTAGCAAAGTTGCGCCTGGCTGTAACAAAGCCTGTTCTTACGTGGGTCCGACGCATAACGAAAAAGACATTACAGACAAAAGACTTTACAATTGACATTCATTTAAAAACAACATGTAGTGTGTGTGTGTGCATCTATCAGTTACACATACATATCAGTACATACACACAAGTAGGTCACATGGGGGAGAGGTGTTGTGCCGTGATACCAGGTTTGCTGTTCAGTTGTGCTATATAAGATGGAAGGGAGTTCCATGCACTCATGGCTCTGTATAATACTGTATGTTTCCTTGAATTTGTTTTGGACCTGGGGACTGTGAAAAGACCCCTGGTGGCATGTCTGGTGGGGAAACTGTGTGTACCAGTCCTGTGTGTAAGTTGACTATGCAAACAATTTGGAATTTTCAACATATTAATGTTTGTTATAAAAACAAGAAGTGACGCGCTCTTTCCTCAACTCTTAGCCAAGAGAGCATGAATAGTATTAATATTAGACCTCTGATTACAAAGAGGAG
This sequence comes from Salvelinus sp. IW2-2015, assembly GCF_002910315.2. Taxonomy (NCBI): domain Eukaryota; kingdom Metazoa; phylum Chordata; class Actinopteri; order Salmoniformes; family Salmonidae; genus Salvelinus; species Salvelinus sp. IW2-2015. The sequence continues at coordinate 13,452,420 of NC_036866.1, forward strand.
CAAGACGTGACACTCTGTTCTGGGCCAGCTGCAGCTTAACTAGGTCTTTCTTTGCAGGACTTCACCATATAACTGGACAATAATCAAGATAAGATCAAACTAGAGCCTGCAGGACTTGCTTTTTGGAGTGTGGTGTAAAAAAAGCAGAGCATCTCTTTTATTACGGACAAACCTCTCCCCATCTTTACAACCATTTAATCTATGTTTTGACCTTGACAGTTTACAATCTAAGGTAACACTAAGTAATTTAGTCTCAACTTGTTCAACAGCCACACCATTCATTACCAGATTCAGCTGAGGTCTAAAACTTGGGGAATGATTTGTACCAAATACAGTGCTTTTAGTTTTAATGTTCAGGACCAGGCCACCCATTCCAAAACAGACTGCAACTAATGTTTTCAGTGACTTCATTAGCTGTGGTTGCTGATGTGTATGTGGTTGAATCATCAGCATACATGGACACACATGCTTTGTTTAATGCCAGTGGCAGGTCACTGGTAAAAATAGAAAATAGTAGAGGGCCTAAACGCAGGTCGATGTATTGCAATCCGGATGTTTACTCATGAACGAAGGCAGGTGCACAAGACGGAAGTACATGCACGCGATGCATGCATACTAACAGGTGTTTACAGTTGAAGTCAGAAGTTTATATACACTTTAGCCAAATACATTTTAACTCAGCTTTTCACAATTCCTGACATTTAATCCTAGTAAAAATTGGTTAGGATCACCATTATATTTTAAGAATGTGAAATGTCAGAATAATAGTAGAGTGATTTTATTTCAGCTTTTATTTCTTTCATCACATTCCCAGTGGGTCAGAAGTTTACATGCATTCAATTAGTATTTGGTAGCATTGCCTTTAAATTGTTTCACTTGGGTCAAGCGTTTCGGGTAGCCTTCCACAAGCTTCCCACAATAAGTTGGGTGAATTTTGGCCCATTCCTCCTGACAGAGCTGGTGTAACTGAGTCAGGTTTGTAGGCCTCCATGCTCGCACACGCTTTCTCAGTTCTGCCCACACATTTTCTATAGGATTGAGGTCAGGGCTTTGTAATGGCCACTCCAATACCTTGACTTTGTTGTCGTTAAGACATTTTGCCACAACTTTGGAAGTATGCTTGGGTTCATTGTCCATTTGGAAGACCCATTTGCGACCAAGTTTTAACTTCCTGACTGATGTCTTGAGATGTTGCTTCAATATATCCACATAATTTTTCTGCCTCATGATGCCATATATTTTGTGAAGTGCACCAGTCCCTCCTGCAGCAAAGCACCCCCACAACATGATGCTGCCACTCCCGTGCTTCACGGTTGGGATGGTGTTCTTCGGCTTGCAAGCCTCCCCCTTTTTCCTCAACATAACAATGGTCATTATGGCCAAACAGTTCTATTTTTGTTTCATCAGACCTGAGGACATTTCTCCAAAAAGTACGATCTTTGTTCCCATGTGCAGTTGCAAACCGTAGTCTGGCTTTTTTATGGCGATTTTGGAGCAGTGGCTTCTTCTTTGCTGAGCGGCCTTTCAGGTTATGTCAATATAGGACTCGTTTTACTGTGGATATAGATACTTTTGTACCTATTTCCTCCAATATCTTCACACGGTTCTTTGCTGTTGTTCTGGGATTGATTTGCACTTTTTTGCACCAAAGTATATTAAGCTCTAGGAGACAGAACGAGTCTCCTTCCTGAGCGGTATGATGGCTGCGTGGTCCCATGGTGTTCATACTTGCGTACTATTGTTTGTACAGATGAACGTGGTCTACAATTATTTCTGAGGTCTTGGCTGATTTCTTTTGATTTTCCCATGATGTCAAGCAGAGGCACTGAGTTTGAAGGTAGGCCTTGAAATACATCCACAGGTACATCTCCAATTGACTCAAATGATGTCAATTAGCCTAGCAGAAGCTTCTAAAGCCATGACATCATTTTCTGGAATTTTCCAAGCTAAAGGCACAGTCAACTTAGTGTATGTAAACTTTTGACCCACTGGAATTGTGAAACAGTAATTATAAGTGAAATGATCTGTCTGTAAACAAATGTTAGAAAAATGAGTTGTGTCATGCACAAAGTAGATGTCCTAACCGACTTGCCAAAACCTTAGTTTGTTAACAAGAAATTTGTGGAGTGGTTGAAAAACAAGTTTTAATGACTCCAACCTAAGTGTATGTAAACTTCCGGCTTCAACTGTACATGGTTTTGCACATGTGCCAGGTGATATACATTTCAGTACCGGTGCTCTAAAAAGTTGGGGAAACAATACTTTTCTGTGGATATTTTGTTTAAAATGTTGAGCAGCTGAAGGACCAACCACACAGACAACCGGTAGAGTAAGTTCAAATGTCATTTATTCAACATTCTGGCTTGTCATGAAACTCTCTACGATTTTGCAGTGCTTTCTTTCAGACTGTATACCAAGAATTGGTATAAAAGTCAGATTTATTAGGTAAGTGTTACTCAACACAGCCAGGTGCATCGGGCAGTGCCAGGACATTTCCCTCACAAGGCTAAAGGGGGCATCCAATGACCCAATGTAATGCGATGGAATTGGAGTCATGGTCTAAAGTCTACTTTTTAGGATTTTAATTATATTGAAAACATTGATCGGCAATTCAATGTTGTATTTGTTAACACACATATTTTTATTTCCAGTGCAGTGAAAAGCATGACAAACAGCAGCCTGTACTTCAAAAGCATCGATGGCCTCCTTCGTCAAGCCATCAGCATGAAGGAACAGATCAGCACCTCCCAGGGGCGCAGGTAAGAGGCAGTAAACATCCAATTCCTCTCACTTTGGCTCTGGGAAACCATAATAACACTGTGTCCTTGACACCGTAACAACACTGTATCCTTCATTTGTCTGATTGCCCACAACCCACTCATCACTACTGAGGAGAAAAAACACAATCTCCCTGCTCAAGGGTGGAGTTGATGAGGCTTATAAACTCCTTTTGAGTGAAAGTCAAGGTAACTTTTTCATAGACGTGGGCCACCATTTCTTGTTTGTAGTTATTTTCCTTTGCAATCATCATCATCCTCCTTTCTTTGCATTATTTTATTTGCCATTTTTGTCTCTGTTCTGTTTTCTTAATTATTTCCCTCCATTGGCACATGCATGCAGCGCACATGAAGCGACCCCCTCTCCCATTCCCCCTGCCACTCCACCACATCCCCCATCCACTTCCTCCTGACCTCTGGAAGACACTGTCCAAGGTTAGTCGTTCCTCAGGCATCACACTCAAAGCTATACTTGGCCTCAAGGACTTCTAGGCACTCTCTTGACTTTCAAGTAAGTGCACTAGAATGAACCTGAATGTGCTAATACTGGTTTACTTAAACTGTTCCACTTTATTTTTACCACAGAGTGTTTTGTAACAACATACTCACGCCTTTATTCAAAGTTATGAAATATGTTTGTTTTACAGTATGCAGACTAAACAGTTTTGGCAATATATTTCAAAGACCACCTACGAAACACTTGAAAATATAAAGCATTTCTCTGCCACTCGTTAAATTGTATAATCACGTAGCAACTATAGCATTAGCTATAAGTTACTAACATTTTCCATTGGAATACCAGTAAGTAAACATTCTAGAGAGGGTTTAATAATGATGGTTTCTGTGTAAAAAGTCAATACAAAGGCAATAAGGGAACGAGATGTTAGGAAAGGTGTATTAAAATGACAGTTTCACTGTATGTCTGTATTGAAATGTACAGTAATAGTATTAGTGGTGCTTGGATAATGAAGGGATAGCTCAGAGCTTTTAAATAGCTTCAGCTATTTTCTATCCATACTGTATTCTTCGGAACGTTTGATGGTTAGGTAGGAATGTACGAACTGCTAAGACTTTGCAGGTCAGGTCACACCAGAGTAGAGTCTTTACTGGAGGCTCCTGACTTGCGGGCCAGCACGCTCCGCATCTCATTGTTAATGCCATTCCAGGGCTTAGATGGAGACTGCAGCAACTCTGTTGACAGGGTCCTGTGCATTCTAGAACCACTCCCACCACTACTGTAGCCCTCCTTGTCACTCTTGTGGCTCTGAGGGCTGTGGGATGGGGAGTACTGATGCTGGTGATGCTGCTTAGGGTCGGTGCAGGGAGGAGGGTAGGACAAATGCCGGTGGAGTTGGGAGTTGTTGCGGTGCCTCCTGGGTTTTTCCCCATCTTGGAGCTTGCCTTGCCGGGTGGCAGGGGTGCTCCCACCGTGCTGGTTCTGGTACAGGGTGTCAGTGTGTTCCCCACCGCGGTCGTGTTGGGCGGTACGGGCGGCTTTGACCAGGGAGTGAATCACGATCATCAGCAGAATCAGGATGCCCGAGGCCAGTACGCATGCGCTGGCGATGCCTGTCTCTACCTCAAACACCAGCAGCATGTAGATGGACATAGCTGCAGCAGAGAGGGAGGGATAGAGAGAGAAAGATAAACAGATGAGAGGGTGATGGACACAGTGCCAGGTACAGAAAGATGAGTCTATACACTGTAAGAAAGATCCATTTTTCTCCCTGGGGTGAATAACTCTAAATAATGTAGTGCATTTCCACGGTTGTGTTTTTGTGACCTATTTTACTATATTGGACATCTCTCAGCAGGAGAAGAACCACAGACCCAAGAGTGCTGAAGGAAGGAGGAGAGAAACACAGCTCTGGGATATGATGATGACGACGACATTGTGGCATTGCAGTGAGGCTCTGGCTAAGTTCCCTCTGAAAGGGAGCTGTGGGGTCAGGAAGTCATTCACCCTACCATCACAATGTTGCACTGCCCCCACCGCCTCAACAAGGGACTCAATGGAATGGAAAGCCAGCAGCTTTGCTTTGCCAGGACTTGCATTAACACACTTCCGAAAATGAACGTCAAAGACGTCATTGTTTTGGGCCTTGTGTATCAATCAATTGGAGGGACTCTGAAAGTAGTGACTTTTGCCTCTGCTGCAAATGAACTGGAATATATCTGTAGGAATCTAAATGAAGTTTTCCTTTCTAGGGTCACAACTATTTGGTAGAAGCTGTTAATTGATTAGCCGTTGGTCTAAACGTATGTAATGTCTGATAATTTAGCTAAAGCAGATTCATTTAAGTGATTGCACATGAGGTTCATTTGTATTTATTGTGGAACCCCATTAGCTGCTGCCAAGGCAACAGCTACACCTCTTGGGGTCCAGCAAAAATGAATGCAGTAATATATAGGAATATAATTTTAAACATTAAAATAAATGTTACAACAGATTTCACAATATATTAACTGTCTCTCTGCAGGCCACTACTCTAATGCAACACACTATCCAGGTGTGTGTGTGTATGTACCCGTATGTGTGTGTAGTGTACCTGTGTGTGTACATATGTACCCATGTGTGTGACCCTTCAGTCCTCACTGTTCCAGAAGGTGTATTTGTCTTTTTGAGTTACTTGATGTGGAATAGAGTTATGTGGGCTAACTACTGTGTACATAACGCTACCAAATATGTAGCAGTTTGTTACTTTTGATTTTGCCAATGAGTTTGAGGTGACAAGTGTTAAGACCCGCTGGATGCAGATTGCTTTAGTCCACAATATGTTCTGGTCATTAACTAGGCCTTACTGTTATTTGTTGTTGGTCTTACCTGCAAAGTATACTGAAACCCCAAGGCAAAATAGTCCGATGGTCACATGTCGGACAGCTCGGCTATCCAATAGGAACCAGTCTGCTCTGTGGGAGGAAATTAAGCAAATGCAATCAGTGACATGATCATGCTATTTGTGGAAAGTGCTAAATTACGTATTATGTATTTTGACCTAAATAAATAAATTCAAGGTTGGAATTAGGCCTTCTGTCCATAATTGTTCTATCATGTGGGATACTTTTCTGCTCAAAATAGATTTTTAAACAGAATTCTTTGTCATTACTTACACTGGAGTGCACAGAAGCTAAATGAGAGTAAATGTATAAGCCAAAGTGGGAAAGAGCAGGGCCACTGAGCCCAGGGGCCTTGTGCACTGGGTGCATAATGAGGAAATGCTATTGTTTGTCCAGGATTCATACCGAGTTTAGAGATAGGGGTTGGTCAGTGAAGTAGCCTCAGCACACACTGAAAGTTATGAATTTATAAGAATGTAGTATTATTTTAATTTCTATCAATGTCAAACATTAATATAGGCTAATTAAAGCACATTATTCAACCAAATAAACTACTGGTGTATCAGTGATAAATGTTAGCCTACAACAAATAACATCCTAAGTATAGGTGTGTTGATGGATTTACCTTTCCGTATCATCTTCTCTGCATATCTCGGTTGTAAAGTAGCTGTGCAGAAGGCAGACCACGACAGAGCTCAAATTGAGCGTGAGAGACAGAGCAGAAAGCACTGTAGACACTGGCATCAGCACTGCCCAAACATTAGTTGGCACGATGGAGATGGTGGGGGGAGATTCCTTCACAGCAATCTGTTGTGTTTCTAAATGGAAAATCAGATTGACCGATAGCAGAGACATAATCCCTGATAGGATCCCTAATAAAGCAAGGACCATCAAAGACTGCTGGCTGTAAACCGTCATATTTGGGTAATAAATCACGGACTGACGTCGACGCACTTGTCTTGGAAAAAGTTATCGCGGTGGGAATCCACTTTATCCTCCGGATCCTTCTTGCGATCCTCTTTTCCAAAGGCTTCAATCTAACATAAAATGTAGTTTTAAGTGTAGAAAAATGTTTTGAAATGGTAAGAAACCTGTGATTGAGAGTCCGATCATGGAATTAGAGTGTTATTTGCGTGTTGTGCGCGAGCACCCACTCCCCCAGCCGAGCATGTGATGTTCTTTAAATCCCCAGATTAGAAACTTCGCAACAACAATGGACTTTTCACTTGGATTCTCCGGAACAATGCGTTGGTGTGCTTGTCCGAAGCAGTCCACAGCCGGGGGGAAACTATACAAATTTATACAAGTTAGAAACTATTCACTTTCCTTTCCAAAACATGAATTACCCCGGCATGAAGGCATTTTGGGAATGTTAACACAATTGCAGTAGTGCGCATTGAATTTAAACCTCAAATACATTTTACATATGAAGAAACCATGCTCCAGAAAACAAATATTTTTATTTGTATATTATGTTGGTTTTTATTTATGTTGGGTTGACTAGGCCACCGTCATATTTTTGGTGCAGACATGCTATTAAAATGAATAAGGATCCATCAAGATACATTCTTTAGTTCTCAATAGCTCTTTAATTAGGCATTGTCTATTTAATGAATCAATAGTAGTCTCCTGAAAATAATCAAACTAAAAGTGTCTACATTAGTTATTGTTTCGCTTATCATGCACGAGCGTCTTAAATTGCCAAAAGATGACGCAATGCCATCAGCTGGCGATTGTGCAACGCCCCAAGTGTTCCTGGGAATTTTAAATGGAGTGTCCTGCCCTCTCATTCATTCTCCCCGAAATCTCCCTCTTTGAATCCAATTAACTTTTCAGTGGTTGCCTTGGAAACAAACAATGTTTACCCAGAGAGCGCACTGCTGTTGCTCTGTTGATTTGAGGCTACTCCCCTGTGCATTCACTTACCCACCTTTCATGTTTTGCTTCTTTAGGAAACGTAATTCATTTCACCATTGACCTGTTATTGTACACTGAATCAAAATATAAATGCAACATGTAAAGTATTGATTTCATGAGCTGAAATAAAATATCCTAGAAATGTTCCATACTGCACAAAAATATTATTTCTCTCAAATGTTGTGCACAAATTTGTTTACATCCCTGTTAGTGAGCATTACTCCTTTGCCAAGATAATTCATCCACCTGACAGGTGTGGCATATCAAGAAGCTGATTAAACAGCATGATCATTACACAGGTGCACCTTTTGCAGTTTTGTTACAACACAATGCCACAGATCTCTTAAGTTTTGAGGTAGCATGCAATTGGCATGCTGACTGCAGGAATGTCCACCAGAGATATTGGCAGATAATTTAATGTTAATTTCTCTACCATAAGCCGCCTCCAATGTCGTTTAAGCCCAACCGGCCTCACAACCACAGACCACATGCCAGCCAGCCCAGGACCTCCACATCTGGCTTTTTCATCTGCGGGATAATCTAAGACCAGCCACCCGGACAGTTGATGAAACTGTGGGTTTTCACAACCAAAGAATTTCTGCACAAACTGTCAGAAGCCGTCTCAGGGTAGCTCATCTGCGTAGTCGTCATCCTCACCAGGGTCTTGACCTGACTGCAGTTCGGCGTCTTAACAACCTCAGTGGGCAAATTCTCACCTTCGATGGCCGCTGGCACGCTGGAGAAGTGTGCTCTTCAAGGATGAATCCCGTTTTCAACTGTACCGGGTAGATGTGAGCGAGTGATTTGAGCATGTTTGGGATGCTCTGAATTGACATGTATGACAGTGTATTCCAGTTCCAGCCAATATCCAGCAACTTCGCAAAGCCATTGAAGAGGAGTGGGACAACATTCCACAAGCCACAATCAACAGCCTGGTCAACTCTATGCGAAGGAGATATGTCACGCTGCATGAGGGAAATGGTGGTCACGCCAGATACTGACTGGTTTTCTGATCCACGCCCCTACCTTTTTTTTAAGGTATCTGTGCCCAACAGATGCATATCTGTATTCACAGTCATGTGAAATCCATAGATTAGGGCCTAATGGATTTATTTAAATTGACTGATTTCTGTATATGAACTGTAATTGTTGCATGTTGTGTTTATACTTTTGTTCAGTTTACAGTATATTGAATTTCAGAAAATACTCGATTGACAGTGAATGTGTCCTATTGGTGATCATTGGGACCTCCATGGATTGCACCACTTAACAAAATGTTATGTTATGCCTACAGTTTGATTAATTAATATTCCTACTATTTCTTTCCATCATCCATATTTAGACTATGGCTATGCCTCCATTTTCTGAAGTTACTTTAATTACATGGATACCTCCCTAGTATACAAATAGAATACCTTTTTGATTTCATGCAAACAAACATGGTTGTATTTTATCCGTTCTGAAGTGTATAGCACATGTTAAAACCCTACAACAACAAAAGTTCCAAGAAAACCAAAGCTTAATCAGGTATACTTTTATATATGTGTATGTACTGATGCTGATCTCTAGTAATAAGAGGTAAGGGAAATGTTATCTGCATGTGACTATCTTAAAGACAGCAGGACACCTGTAGTGCAGCTAAAGCTGTTCTGATGGAGATAAGCTTGCAGCTATAAAAGTACACACAACGAAGAATTGCTCTCACATATGCACACTGACCATGAAGTCTATTTCTGAATTTGACAGCCTTACCACACATACTAAAATGGCAGCCGCTGATGTTGTCGAAAGCAGAAGTGAGCAGTTTCAGGAAAACAAAAAATAAGTCTAAATGTGAACTCTTTCCAAAGGCTCCTTCATCTGACTTAGAATACACTCTCTTCATGTGATTCATAAGGGGAAACATACTTTGGTCACAACACTGCAGTCTGGCCTCAGAGGCATGCAAAATATATTTTACTTATTTCTGAACACCTCCAAGATGTATGATACCTACTAATGGTCTAGTTTAGGGAGGTTGGTCAGCGAGGATGGGTGGGTGAAATCCGCAACAGTCTAGCAATCCAAAGGTTGCATGTTTGAGTGGTGTCAGGGACAACTGTAGCATTTTAGCTAACCCTGATTCTAAACTTAACCCAATTCACCAAACCTGCTACGTAAATTCATCTAACCATTGTCTTTTTAGTTCTCCTAACCTTTGTCTTTAGTTTCCCTAACCTCCAATGTAAATTCTCCCCCTAATTCTCTTATGTTGTTAGAGCGCAAGAAGCAACCTGGTCTCAGATAAAGACGTGCAATACTATACGTCATCCAAGTCGTATGCTATTGGACAACCGTGTAAGATGTATGATACTATACATGCATTAATTCACATGATAATGTCGACCATTATTCCATTTATAAAGTAACTGAATGTAACATAACAGATCTCCTCTGCCCTGTGTTTGAACCTAAACCTCCATAATGAATAACTTTTAGACAAAAGGTCAACACAGCTTCTATGATTCTTAGCAGGTGGTTTACTCTTTTATTTAAAGGTGATGGTGTTGTGTGTTTTCTCCACTGATTGGGTGAATCCAGCTGCACACAGGGATGTAGCCTATCGCCAGGGTGGAAGCGGCCTTCTGGGATATTGCTAACACTTGCATCATGAAAGGCCTCCTTGGAGATCATTGTGGGTGTGTGTGTCTCTGTGATTGTTCGATGTTAATAACACTTGTCCTTAAATACTTTTTAGGAGTGTCCAAAGCAATGTGCCACCTCCCAAAATAGTCAAGAATAGTGTAGCTCACATAAATGATTGAGTAATTACCTCTAAATATACAGTATCTATTAAGATAGTATGTGGACTAACTTTTGACATCTTTGAAGTGACAAATGCATGCTATATATAATAAACCATGACAGTACTATGTTTGGCCTAAGGGATGTGGCTAGATTATTGAAGAGTAATAAGCCTTGATTAGCTGTGTGAGTTCAATAAAACTGTGAAAAATTTATTGTAGATCTAACAAAAGCAAGCACAACCAATGTAAGTAATACTAGCTGGAAAAGTATGCAGTGAGATTCAATGCAGATTGTGAGAAAGTGAGACATTAAGGACAGAGGTATTGGATATTGGATGCTCTTATTGCCAGTCTATACACTCACCCATTGAACTTAACCTAAATATAAACAGTAGGAGGCAAAGGGTGATCTAAGTTACCTATCAAATCGTTTTGAGTGCAGTAGTGTACCTCTCTTTGGAGCATTTTATTATATTTTTTGTAATTTTATCCACCACTATCCACTTCTGTTCTTAGGCTGTATTATTGACATCATTCATTTTGAATTACCTTTTTACTGACACACAGCTAATGTAAGTGAGTTAGCAAGCAAGTCAGCAAATAGGGAGCTCCTAGAATTTGCCGTGGGCCAAAATGAAAGGATTATTTCACTTTTCTTCATGTAAAGAAAATAGGTAATTTTTATCCACAATCCAACTTGAGTTGAACTCTTGTCATACCAATGGTAGGCCTTCATTAGAACATCTCCGACCAATAAAATGTTGTTTTGAAAACCCAATACAGTGAACAGAAATATATGTCTTCTCTGTGGTTTATCTATGTTTTCTTCAGAACAAGGCACAAAAAGTATACTAGTAGCATATCTATGAACGACACAGACCAAGACCGGGCCTACAGTGTTGTTTAGGATTGGCATGGGTCCTCAGATCTTCAAAAAGTTCTATAGTTGCACCATCGAGAGCATCTTGACTGGCTGCATCACCGCTTGGAATGGCAACTGCTTGGCATTCGACCGCTAGGTACTACAGAGGGTAGTGCATACGGCCCAGACAGTACATCACTGACGCCGAGCTCCCTGCTATCCAAGACCTCTATGCCTGGTGGTGTCAGAGGAAGGTCCAAAAACTGTCAAAAACCCCAGCCACCCTAGACACAGACTATTCTCTCTGCTACTGCACGGCAAGCAGTACCAATACACCAAGTCTGGAAGCAAACAGGACCCTGAACAGCTTCTACCCCGAAGCCATAAGACTTTTAAACAAGACTGATAAATAGCTCATCAAATGGCTACCCGGACCACCTTCATTGACCCTTTTTTCACTAACTCTCTTGCACTGACTCTATACAAACACTGGACTCTACCCACACACTCACACATACTTACACTGACACCCCGACACACACATACTGTACACACACTACACACGCCCACACAAAATACTCAAATGTCAAAGTGGAATTTTTGGGGGAACATTTATTTTATTTTTTTATATGAAAAGTAAAACAGTAATAAATCTTGATTAGATAAGTATTCAACCCTCTGAGTCGATACATGTTAGAATCATCTTTGGCAGTGATTACAGCTGTGTCTTTCTGGGAAAAACTCTCCAGTCCTTAACGATTCCAAGCATTCCCATAACATGATGCAGCCACCACCACAATGCTTGAAAATATGGAGTGTGTGAAATGGCATGTTACTTGGTGCAACACCAGCCTAAGCTGTTAATATGCAACTTTAATAAAGCGTGAACTCATGAATATTATTATTTACAATACAAAAATGTTGTGAAGTTGAAACGTAACTGTATATTACAGTAACAAAGGACGACAGTTAAATCCTGTGTGATAAGTGTTTGCAAAGTTAGGTATATCGTGCACAATAGATAGATTCTTAATCAATTACAGTGTCCAGGTCTAGCATCTCTCTGTCACACTTGCATCACCAAACTTTTGTCAGAGAAATTGCTTTATATCATTGCATCATTTGGTATGGCCATCAATAGCTTGAGTAAAATGGAATAAGTGTCCAACAATTTTAAAGGGGAACTACACCTGCTGATTTTGCCTCATTTTTTGGCTTGCTCCTCAAGACATGCTGGCGGCCATGACAGAAGCAAAACGTGAGTTGGCTTGGGGGTATGTGGGTGTTTCTTGGGTGTGTCCTTGCCACCACCAAGCCAAGCCCATCTGTCAGAACCTTGCCCGCAGCTGTTTCCCAGCCGATACAGTTACTGTGCCTATCTGCATTTTGTCTGGCGGTAATCAGGCTACCTTGGCAAACATGTCAGAGTTGGTAAACCTTCGTAAACATCTTCCTGTGTGGTGTCCTGTATACAACAGGAGATCCCTGATCCTGGTACAGAATACACAGTGTTTCTCCCACCTCATATTGACTGATACTATTCAATTCAATAATTTAAAAAAGACAATACAAATAAAAGTTGTGTCTAGTAACATTTTAATGTACAGTCGTGGCCAAAAGTTTTCAGAATGACACAAATATTAATTTCCACAAAGTTTGCTGCCTCAGTGTCTTTAGATGTTTTTGTCAGATGTTACTATGGAATACTGAAGTATAATTACAACCATTTCATAAGTGTCAAAGGCTTTTATTGACAATTACATGAAGTTGATGCAAAGAGTCAATATTTGCAGTGTTGAACCTTCTTTTTCAAGACTTCTGCAATCCGCCCTGGCATGCTGTCAATTAACTTCTGGGCCACATCCTGACTGATGGCAGCCCATTCTTGCATAATCAATGCTTGGAGTTTGTCAGAATTTGTGGGTTTTTGTTTGTCCACCCGCCTCTTGAGGATTGACCACAAGTTCTCAATGGGATTAAGGTCTGGGGAGTTTCCTGGCCATGGACCCAAAATATCGATGTTTTGTTCCCCAAGCCACTTAGTTATCCCTTTTGGCTTATGGCAAAGTGCTCCATCAAGCTGTAAAAGGCATTGTTCGTCACCAAACTGTTCCTGGATGGTTGGGAGAAGTTGCTCTCGGAGGATGTGTTGGTACCATTCTTTATTCATGGCTGTGTTCTTAGGCAAAATTGTGAGTGAGCTGAGAAGCAACCCCACACATGAATGGTCTCAGGATGCTTTACTGTTGGCATGACACAGGACTGATGGTAGCACTCACCTTGTCTTCTCCGGACAAGCTTTTTTCTGGATGCCCCAAACAATCGGAAAGGGGATTCATCAGAGAAAATGACTCTACCCCAGTCCTCAGCAGTCCAATCCCTGTACCTTTTGCAGAATATCAGTCTGTCCTTGATGTTTTTTCTGGAGAGAAGTGGCTTCTTTGCTGCCCTTCTTGACACCAGGCCATCTTCCAAAAGTCTTCGCCTCACTGTGCGTGCAGATGCACTCACACCTGCCTGCAGCCATTCCTGAGCAAGCTCTGTACTGGTGGTGCCCCGATCCCGCAGCTGAATCAMCWKTAGGAGACGGTCYTGGCRCTTGCTGGACTTTCTYGGGCGCCCTGAAGCCTTCTTCACAACAATTGAACCGCTCTCCTTGAAGTTCTTGATGATCCGATAAATGGTTGATTTAGGTGCAATCTTACTGGCAGCAATATCCTTGCCTGTGAAGCCCTTTTTGTGCAAAGCAATGATGACGGCATCTGTTTTGCTTGCAGGTAACCTTGGTTGACAGAGGAAGAACAATGATTCCAAGCACCACCCTCCTTTTGAAGCTTCCAGTCTGTTATTCGAACTCAATCAGCATGACAGAGTGATCTCCAGCCTTGTCATCGTCAACACTCACACCTGTGTTAACAAGAGAATCACTGACATGATATCAGCTGGTCCTTTTGTGGCAGGGCTGAAATGCAGTGGAAATGTTTTTGGGGGATTCAGTTCATTTGCATGGCAAAGAGGGAATTTCCAATTAATTGCAATTCATCTGATCACTCTTCATAAAATTCTGGAGTATATGCTAATTGCCATCATACTAACTGATGCAGCAGACTTAGTGAAAATTTATATTTGTGTTTTTCTCAAAACTTTTGGCCACGACTGTAGAGTGCCAAGTCTCTCTCCATTCAGAGACATCAGTATCAAGCCTGTCTGTCAGTCTGGACTTCATCACCAACCTAATTGCTGCGTTCACCTTTCTATTTCACTTCAGATATCATAAAATGGAAGTGAAATATAATGGTGATGTCACGATCGTCTTTAGGTGAATGAGTGGACCAAGGCGCAGCAAACCGACGAACGTGAAGCTATACAAACTAAGTGCTAACATGCAACATAGACATAGACAATTACCCACAACCTACCTAATGCCTATGGCTGCCTTAAATATGGCTCCCAATCAGAGACAACGATAGACAGCTGTCTCTGATTGAGAACCAATCCAGGCAACCATAGACTTACCTAAACACCTACACTGAACACAACCCCATGAACTCTACAAAACCCCCTATACAATACAAACACCCTAGACTAGACAAAAAACACACAAACATCCCCCATGTCACACCCTGACCTAAAATAATAAAGAAAACAAAGATAACTAAGGCCAGGGCGTGACAGGTGAACACGGTGATCAGGCTGGTTCCATCAGACCAGGTTATGCCCTGGATTTTATATGCATCTAAGAAGTAGAAAATAAGCAACAAATGATGTCAGTTTACATAAATTATGTTTCACAATTGGGTTATCAAAGTAATGAAGTGGGTTAACTTCTGTATTTGTACAAATGATGAGCCTGTGAAAGCTGTTGCTGCTGACTGGTGAAGGCTGCTGGCCAGATACAGCCAACATGTGGCTGACTATTTCATTCATAGGAGTGCTCACAGCGAAGGCTCACAGCGAAGGCATGATGCTGATTAGGGCCCCCTTGCTGGTCTTCTCTATGCTGCATGTTCGGCTGCAAACTGGACATCTCTCGAACAACTGCAGCAGGCAATCTTATGAGGTGGTGTTGACTGGAAGGGCCTGTGACAGGATTATATAATAGACAGCCAAGTGGTAAATTGCATTTTGTTCTAAAGAAAGGACAAAGCTTTTTGCTAATGCACTTCACAACCAAAATTACTCTACTGGTTGTATCTGCTTGGCTGGGGAATTAGCCAACTAGTTTATCAAGCAAGGTATTTTTGAATACAACTTTTGACTACAACTTTTCACATAACACACATTACCTGTCATTGTTGATGAAGCCGCTGTGTCATCAGGGAAGTAACTCGGGTCACTATTAGAGGCCTCATGATGGCGTATCCTTTTCATAGGAGTCGAGGGGGACTGGCAACAACATAGGAGGTGTAACAAGGGTACTTGTGTCGCATGAACCACTCATTCTGAGGTCTTGCCTGACAAACTGTGAAAATAGCAAGTGAACAGTGAATGGAATTATTTTTGGAGGTTGCTAAACTATTGCAATCATATTGCTGGACATGTTATGATACCCACCTTTGTATATTTAAAACCAAATACTTTTCGACTTTTACTCATGTTGTTTTTTATTGGGTGACTTTCACTTTTACTTGAGTAATTTTCCATGAAGATATCTTTACTTTTACTCAAGAATGACAATTGGGTACTTTTTCCACCACTGGTCCTTTGGCAGGGCATGCAACCCAGTTAGCTCTGCATCCTGCTGGAAGCATGCATGGTCAATCAGTATAGGGCTTTCAGTCTAAAACGGCCATGATCCTTTGAACGCATTGGAGGCGATGAAACAAAGGAGCCCCATTCAATGAAGGGAAGCGAAGTGGGCTGAGAGGCGATTTGCAGGAGGAGTTTGGCATATGACATATTTGTAATCCAACCCCAACCTTAATTTAGGCCTACTTGTGACGCACTGAGACTGACTTTATGACCAAAATTATCCTATTTACACTTTTTAGTACATTTTGACATTAGAATACATGTTTCTGACTCATTTTGATGCCACATGGGCCGTTTTCAAAATGATTAGTTGGGTTTTAGGGCCAGTCGCTCTTTAATCTCATAAAACATTTTCCTAATTTATTCCCATGTGTTATAATATAACATGTCCATGTCTTGTCATGTACAGTAATGTGTATGATGAAAATATCACATCTAACAATAACAWAAAAACTAAGAAGCAAGCATGTCATATTGACACAAACTATTTGGAGCATCAGTTGTGACAGCCTTCATTGAATTGTAGCCTAGTTCTGTAGTCTCTCGTCAACTGAAATGTTGGCTAGCGGAGGCGGATGAGTGTATCAGCGCTAAGCCAATGGGCACAGCCGAGGGGCGGTATACATGGTAATTTACAAATGGGCTGCAGCCAGCTGTTGCTGCCGGAGATGTGCGCGCGGTTGGAAGGAGCGCTCCTGAATCRTCATCCTCGAGCATCAAGTGGACACCTCTAGCCACGGAACTGCGTATTCTATTCACTTCAACGAGGCCGAAGAGCTCTTGAATAATTTTGAGACAGGAAACAAACTAGTAATATACTCTGCTGTCGTAATTTCTCAGTAAATACCGGGTCAAACGCAGAGCCTACAGTAAAGAAAAAGGGAAAAACGTGACACTGGAGAAACATCAAAGAATAGGTGAGCTGAGCGCATACCTTTGTTGTTTTCCTCTGTCAAAACAACATTTAACACAGTTACTCTCCGAGTTGCCTAAAATACATTTTATATTCTGAGGATACTGTAAGTTATTGCATAGTCACATGCTATTACTATGTAAGTAACTTAGATAGATACTTAGGAATGCCTAACTCTGGGACAGGGCTATTATTAACCGAGTATTTTTGAATGACGTAAGCAATTCAGTCATTATTTGGCAGTCTTATTTATTATTAGCAACAACACACGCAGGCCTCACAGCTGTATTTATAGTGCTGTTGCCCAGTTGTATAATTATGTAAGACTGTCATGTGCCTGMTTATGCTGTGCTTGACACAGAATTTCACTTGATACATTTAATGGGCAATCACCAGTAGGTCTGTTTTTATTGATGGTTTCCTCTTGGTGAAAAGAGATAGTTATAACTCCCTGATAGGATTAAATATATGATTTTTCTAAATGTTAGCAAGAAGCTAATAGTAGTGTTCAAGCAGTTGAAAAGTGAGATTTCATCCAATGAAGCAAGTAATGGAAAAAGTAGACCTAGGCTAATGCTTGCATGATAAATAGTAATACATGTTCATTCTATAGCTGTATCCCACTGAGTCATACCTCAGTCAGATCATATTTGTGTGAGAATTGAAGATGAAAGGAAAGGGATAGCAAGATGTATGCATATTTACAGTTGTGGAACATATAATGCGCCAAGTATACCCAACAAGACATGAAACTTTCAGCTAATTTATCTACACATCATAATAATGACTGACAAATATAACATTTATAGTGTGCATAAATAATGGATATTTGGGGTGAGGGGTGTATTGTGTTTGTTGTTATTTCATTCCCATTGCATGTACAACATTTTGTTAAGTAATGCACATGTTATGGTGCATTTTTAAATGCTAGAGAACATTTATACACTGTTTTTTGTAAGCACTACATCTATTTTAGATGATGCCAGTGGCTTAGTGGGTGTAAATGATACTGTCACAATAGGGAGGCAGGCTTTTCTATCCTGATGGAAAGATTCTCTGTGCTGCAAATATGTTCAGTGGAATCTGGTCCAGTGGCTGTTTAAATTCATTTTCTTTATGCTTACACTTTAATCTCATTCAGCTTTGCAAAAATCTTAACTTGCATCAAAGCATTGCTAACAGAGAATGTGCAAACAGCAATAGAAAGGCACACATTATGTGGTTAGGATCCATAAAGAAAAACATGTATTCAAAGTAGAATATTTAAGAATCAACCGTTTTCTGTAAAATACTGAAATATTTCCAATGCTCAATTGCAAGAAATATGTGTTTATTGCGTACTGAACAGTTAAAATTATTTGCATGACTTGACAACCTCTGTGTTTGTTATTCTTGTGGTCAAGTTGATTTTCCATGGACAGCAATATGTTTGTTCTGAAAGAGAGCATCTTTGACCTCTTGGTTTCATAATAAAACCACAAAACTTGGTCACTCAGTATTGAACCTGTTGACCCTTGTGCAGTCATCATGAGTACCTCACTGTCTCTCTCTGACGTTTTCTAAGCTGAGAAATGACAGTATAGTCTTGACATGACACTATGGTCTCTATGGTCATCAAAAATCCCAAAAGCCAGTCCAGAAAAATCAGTTGTCCTACCCATAGTGTGTTTCTATTCTGTCTCAATCCAAAATATCTAGGAAATTGAATTATCTCCTGTTAAAATTAGCCAAATATTTCCAGCCAGGGAGTGATTGAATGTAACGAAGCGTATGAACTGTCTGACCCTGCTATATCACTAAATTTTAAATACACATGGGGTAAAATGTTAAATCAGTCTCACAAATTTATACTGTATAAAATATATCTTTATCCCAGATTTCATGCAAACCTTAATGTGTGATACATAAATGTGTGATACACACAATAAATTAAGTGTTAACTTCATGCCTCACAAGTATTTTTTTAAATTTCTAATTTTTATAGTTGAGGTTTGTTGATAATTGTGTAGAGTCAATAAATGTTTGCGTCGGCATGGTTGCCTTGGCTTAGGGGCTTTATGTATTGGGTTATGCAAATAGGATTTCTGCCTTCTATTTTGAGACCTGGTTTCTCATCTTGCCATTGAGCTGAAATGACTGGCAGAAGCATCAACAACTAATACTGAAAAAATGTGTTGGGCTTTGGCCTGGTCAGGTGCCATATGCTCTGCTTGTATGCTTATTTCCAGCTAATATTGTATGGTAGTTGAATCATACTGTAACCTAAATCTATGCTTCTCTATTCAAAGTTATCAGCCTAAAAGGGTAAATATATGGTTATTGCAAAGAGTAAACATTAGCACAAAACATATTTATTTTTAATGGAATGTGCATGACACAGTTATTATCGTCGTGTAAAGATACAGTAAGTATCAGTGTTCATGAGTAAGTTCCCATTTAACATTCACTGGAATTAACATTCAGTGTGTTAGTGAGAAGTAACGCCTCTGTATCAAGTCCCCCACTCATGAAGTAGTGCTACAGCGTTGACTGGTAATGACACAACAGTTTGTTGTTGGTGTTCACCCCGTGTTGTCTCAGTGAGACACTCAGCAATTAGTCTGTCCCTGTCTCCAGGGACTGCAGGGTGTCTTTGGGAGAGAGAGCCTGACTGTGTTAGAGGCCTGCTCTGTTAGTGTGTAATGGTCTCGTTTCCACTGTCTGGCCTCTGGGAAGATGTCAGAGGAAGCTGCTCTCGGTCCCTAGGAGCTGTAGACCCTGTATGCGTGCAATTATTGCACTATTCCCTCAGAACAGCCTCAATTCATCGGGGCATGGACTCTACAAGGTGTCGAAACTGTTCCACGGGGATGCTGGCCCATGTTGACTCCAATGCTTCCCATAGTTGTGTGTAGTTGGCTGGATGTCCTTTGGGTGGTGGACCATTCTTGATACACACAGGAAACTGTTGAGCATGAAAAATCCAGCTGCGTTGCAGTTCTTGACACAAACCGGTGTGTCTGGCACCCACTACCATACCCCATTCAAAGACACATATTTTGTCTTGCCCATTCACCCTCTGAATGGCACATATACACAATCCATGTCTCAATTGTCTCAAGGCTTACAAATCCTTTTTTAACCTGTCTTCTCCCCTTCATCTACACTGATTGAAGTGGATTTAACAAGTGACATCAATACATTTACATTTACATTTACATTTAAGTCATTTAGCAGACGCTCTTATCCAGAGCGACTTACAAATTGGTGCATTCACCTTATGATATCCAGTGGAACAACAGTCCACACCAAACACCCAGCAGTTGAGGTCAAACAAACAACCCAGCAGTTGAGTCAACCAAACAACCCAGCAAGTTGGGTCAACCAAACAACCCAGCAGTTGAGTCAACCAGACAACCCAGCAGTTGGTCAACCAAACAACCCAGCAGTTGGGTCAACCAAACACACCCAGCAGTTGAGTCAACCAAACAACCCAGCAGTTGGGTCAACCAAACAACCCAGCAGTTGGGTCAACCAAACAACCCAGCAGTTGAGTCAACCAAACAACCCAGCAGTTGGGTCAACCAAACAACCCAGCAGTTGGGTCAACCAAACAACCAGCATTTTTTTTTGGAGTGTAGCAGGCCTACATTTTCTTCTGCAGAAGATAGTATCTCACCTCAAATGTAAATTAAGAGAATAGAGGGAAGTGGGAGATCTGAGCTAAAGAGAAGCCAGAGATCTTTATCACATAGGGGTTTACAGAAAGTTCCTTTCTCTCAGATATAACTTCTCACCACAGACAACACCCCCTCTCACACAGCCAGGCAAATATAGCATTTACCTCCCTAAACGGTGAGGACTTGGCCTTCTCAGAGTGGTTTCGAATGTTTCTCAAACCACTACAGCCAGTAAACCCGCACACGCCTAATGTCACCTAATTCTGGATAATGCAGTCTGTATGACAACTGCCGCTAAGGTCTCAAAAAGGCTAAAAACAGCCAAGGAGGACAGCAATGTAGCTGTCAGCAAGAGTTTCACTGTCTGTAAAAATCATTAGTGTTGATGAGAATATACATTTGGCTGCCTTGGGAACTAATGACCACATTTATGGTCTTAATTTCCGATGACACTATACATACACTTTTTTACACTCCAGAGATCCTGGTATCTACGACCAAGACCAGCTAAGATCCTTTATTTTTGATACTGTGAACCATCAGATCCTCCTCTCCACCCTCTCCGAGCTGGGCATCTCCGGCGCGGCCCACGCTTGGATTGCGTCCTACCTGACAGGTCGCTCCTACCAGGTGGCGTGGCGGAATCTGTCTCCGCACCACGTGCTCTCACCACTGGTGTCCCCCAGGGCTCTGTTCTAGGCCCTCTCCTATTCTCGCTATACACCAAGTCACTTGGCTCTGTCATATCCTCACATGGTCTCTCCTATCATTGCTATGCAGACGACACACAATTAATCTTCTCCTTTCCCCCTCTGATAACCAGGTGGTGAATCGCATCTCTGCATGTCTGGCAGACATATCAGTGTGGATGACGGATCACACCTCAAGCTGAACCTCGGCAAGACGGAGCTGCTC